>NW_026111942.1:1247303-1309803 GCF_024679095.1 Eriocheir sinensis
ATATTGTGATAGATATAGAGACACTACTCTTAAGCCCGACACAGGAGAGGTTAGTCCCCCCTAAATATCATTAAGAGAACGCATTGGACGAAAGAAAACGAGAGGGAGTAGGGGTAGGGGCGAGGGAAGGGCCTCCCTTGACGTCACGCGGCTCTGCTCGAAGGCTCCACCCACTGGTTGAGAAATATCTGTAGGTTGACCTGAGTCTTATATGGATATTGCTGTGAAGCGCTCGGTGGTACACACTAACATACGCAGGACTACAGTTTGCAGCACTATATTACTACGGTATTCTAATAATGAAACAATGACTGAATCTTTTTTTTTTACTTCTAAAGCTTAAATTATCTAACTGGTACTTGGTCACTTCCAGAAACTGCCTGTATCTCTTTTTTTCTGAACCGGAAATTATCGAACTATACTCCCTGCTACGTGTCAAACCTGTATATTTTTCTTTCTTAAACACAGACAAGTTATATATATCGAGACGGAACTAACAACAAGATGTATTCGTGGGCACTCAACGTTCCTATTTATAGATTATTTACGAGGCACCTCACCATCAAAGGTCATGGGGAAAATGTCGCTATCTGTGGACCATGAGTGTCCTGCTCGAATCTCCACGGGATGTGTTGGCGTGCGACAGCAAGGCAATGGAGACCGTGGCCCGCGGGGAAACACTCGCAGCCTCGTGAGTGGCGGACCGTCACCATGACATCACATCCGCCAATAACTGAGAGAAAATGTCCACGAGGCGTCAAGGATGTGTTGCGTACGTCACTAAAAACTACAAACATCATTTCCCACTTTATATATTTTTCTTCTTTCTTCCCTTCAATCTCCTCTTCCCTTCATCTCTTTCCCTTCCCTTCATCATTCCCTCCTGTTCCCTTCATATCTCCCTCCTCTTCCTTTCATCCCTTCCTCCTCTTCCCTTCAATCCCTCCCTCCTCTTCCCTTCATCCCTCCCTCCGCCTAGTTAGGACCAAGAGGGCTGTTGCTGTTTGCTTTTCCTTTGTACTCCTCTCCTCTTCATCACTCCCTCCTCTTCCCTTCATCACTCCCTCCTCTTCCCTTGAGCCCTCCCTCCTCTTCCCTTCATCACTCCCTCCTCTCCCCTTCATCACTCCCTCCTCTTCCCTTCATCACTCCCTCCTCTTCCCTTCATCACTCCCTCCTCTCCCCTTCATCACTCCCTCCTCTTCCCTTGAGCCCTCCCTCCTCTTCCCTTCATCACTCCCTCCTCTCCCCTTCATCACTCCCTCCTCTTCCCTTCATCACTCCCTCCTCTTCCCTTGAACCCTCCCTCCTCTTCCCTTCATCACTCCCTCCTCTTCCCTTCATCACTCCCTCCTCTTCCCTTCATCACTCCCTCCTCTTCCCTTGAACCCTCCCTCCTCTTCCCTTCATCACTCCCTCCTCTTCCCTTCGTCATTCATGTTGTTGGCAGTGTTCGCGTGACCTTCGCCTGCCACTCTCTTAACACGTGCGTTTGTTTACAGTTCAGCAATTGTCTGAAACTCATTGAGACTCACATCAGACTACGTTCATAAGATGTGTTTAGAACCACGACGAGAATGTCTGATATCAGTAAGCCTACACTTTACGTCCCTTATAAAATTTAAGTCTTTTTAAATCTATTTACGACTTTTTACGTCAATGTTTTGTTTGTCACACACACACACACACATGCACGTGATTCCCTCCCTCCCCACCCTGCCCTTCGTCGCGTCACCCAGTCAAGTTTTAACAGGTACAGCATCTCTGGTTTGCCACCACGAGAGAGAGAGAGAGAGAGAGAGAGAGAGAGAGAGAGAGAGAGAGAGAGAGAGAGAGAGAGAGACCACACCCCACACACACACACACACGAGAGAGAGAGAGAGAGAGAGACCACACACACACACACACACACACGAGAGAGACCAATCGGATTTTCATTGTTTTCACATTCACGGTACAGAAGAAGAGTCGCACTACCACCAGGGTCATAAAGTTACCTCTGGAAATGCCCACAACTCCTACGAAAGCCTTGTCAAGTGTGTGTGCTTGGGCGAGGAAAGGTTTAAGAATATGAACAGACGGAGAACACACACTTACAGTTTTCCTCTCCTTTCCCCATCATCTCTTTCTGATCTCCTTTCCTTTCTCTTTTCTACCCCCCCTCCATCTTTTCTTCTCGTACGGTACTACATACATCCCGTCTCGCCCCAAGCCTCCAAATTACGCCTCGCCACAAAACATGAATTATACGAACGAACAACATCGCAAAAACTCGTCTGCTGTCCTGAGGTTCGTTATTATAAAGAAAACTTCATTACCGTTGACTTTTCCGTTCCCCAGCAAGGCAAATGGATAACCTCAAGTCTCTCTCTCTCTCTCTCTCTCTCTCTCTCTCTCTCTCTCTCTCTCTCTCTCTCTCTCTCTCTCTCTCTCTCTCTCTCCCCCGGTAACTCCTTCCATGCATTATGTAAAGTAATCACTGCATAGGAAGGAGGAGGAGAAGGGACATATGAAGGGAAGAGGAGGGAGGGAAATGAATGAAACATAAGGGATGTATATAGAGTCCAGGTTGATAGATGGTCTTCAGTACAGCATGAGGGTAGAGTTCGGCCGAGTGGCGGTGACTGAAAAATTGCCAGCTTGATTGTAGCGGCGGACGGGACGCGAACCTGCGTCCTCCTGGAGGTCGCGCTCGAGCGCTGACCACTCAGCCACCGCCTCCCGTGTCCTTAACCAAGCGAAAGGAAGTTGGTACATACTGTTACAGTCGTCTCCACTTTCCTTGTGCTTCAGTTTCCATCGTGATAATTACGATCGCATGAACCTTACTTATTCAATTACATGGCCTCTGTGTTCTTTATCCTTCGAGTGAGCGGAAGTCCAGACGTATAAATACACTCGGCGCCTGGCTCTACACCAGTGGTTCCCAATTTTTATTTCAGGCAACCCCAATCATGCACCTCTAGAGTCTAGACATGACCACGACCCCGCTAGTTTAGTTATATAGCTATGTTTTATTATAAAATAATAACACCATGTTTCATATTTTAAGGTCTTGGCGACCCCAGAAAAAACACTTGGGGTAGCGACCCCAGGGTTGGGAAATGGGGCTCTACACAGTACGTCCCGCACCACCCACGCTGGATATAATTAACTCCCTTTACCTCTCACCTCCTCACCCTTTCTCTTTCCCGTCATTCTCAGCGGCACACACCCCTCCTGCCCCCATCTCTTTCCCCTCCTCCCTCCAATCTCTCACACAGACATGCCCTCTCTCGCCTCCCCGTTCCTCACCCTCCTGACACCTCTTCCCTCACCCCCTTTCTCCACCTCCCTCACCCTTCTCCTCCCCCGTCATCCTCATGAGCGAGGGACCTACACGAGTACTATACACGCCTTGATGATGATGACGATGATGGTGAGGCCAGAGCGTCGAGAATGTTGTGTTACTTTTAATCATTATTAGGAGTCCAGTGCAAAACAATGGACTCTCTCTCTCTCTCTCTCTCTCTCTCTCTCTCTCTCTCTCTCTCTCTCTCTCTCTCTCTCTCTCTCTCGTTGTATCCCTCCACCTGGTCATCTCCCTCTCTGCCCTGAATTCTACAATTAATGAGTTGACACTGTTCTAATTTGGTTGCCCATCTGTTATCAGTTCTACGCATGACATGACCTGACCTGACCTGCCCCAGTCCAAATGCAGTCAATTAAATGAATCAGTAGCAGTAGTTGTAATGGTAGTAGTGATAATAATATTAGTAGCAGTATTATGACTATTACTATTATTGTTTGTAGTAGTAGTAGTTGTAATGGTAGTAGTGATAATAATAGTAGTAGCAGTATTATGATTATTACTATTATTGTTTGTAGTAGTAGTAGTAGTAGTTGTAATGGTAGTAGTGATAATAATAGAAGTAGCAGTATTATGATTATTACTATTATTGTTTGTAGTAGTAGTAGTTGTAATGGTAGTAGTGATAATAATAGTAGTAGCAGCATTATGACTATTACTATTATTGTTTGTAGTAGTAGTAGTTGTAATGGTAGTAGTGATAATAATAGTAATAGCAGTATTATGATTATTACTATTATTGTTTGTAGTAGTAGTAGTTGTAATGGTAGTAGTGATAATAATAGTAGTAGCAGTATTATGACTATTACTATTATTGTTTGTAGTAGTAGTAGTTGTAATGGTAGTAGTGATAATAATAGTAGTAGCAGTATTATGATTATTACTATTATTGTTTGTAGTAGTAGTAGTTGTAATGGTAGTAGTGATAATAATAGTAGTAGCAGTATTATGACTATTACTATTATTGTTTGTAGTAGTAGTAGTTGTAATGGTAGTAGTGATAATAATAGTAGTAGCAGTATTATGACTATTACTATTATTGTTTGTAGTAGTAGTTGTAATGGTAGTAGTGATAATAATAGTAGTAGCAGTATTATGATTATTACTATTATTGTTCGTAGTAGTAGTAGTTGTAATGGTAGTAGTGATAATAATAGTAGTAGCAGTATTATGACTATTACTATTATTGTTTGTAGTAGTAGTAGTTGTAATGGTAGTAGTGATAATAATAGTAGTAGCAGTATTATGATTATTACTATTATTGTTTGTAATAGTAGTAGTTGTAATGGTAGTAGTGATAATAATAGTAGTAGCAGTATTATGACTATTACTATTATTGTTTGTAGTAGTAGTAGTTGTAATTGTAGTATTGATAATAATAGTAGTATCATTATTATGATTATTACCATTATTTTTTTTTTTAGTAGTAGTAGTTGTAATGGTAGTAGTGATAATAATAGTAGTAGCAGTATTATGATTATTACTATTATTGTTTGTAGTAGTAGTAGTTGTAATGGTAGTAGTGATAATAATAGTAGTAGCAGTATTATGACTATTACTATTATTGTTTGTAGTAGTAGTTGTAATGGTAGTAGTGATAATAATAGTAGTAGCAGTATTATGATTATTACTATTATTGTTTGTAGTAGTAGTAGTTGTAATGGTAGTAGTGATAATAATAGTAGTAGCAGTATTATGACTATTACTATTATTGTTTGTAGTAGTAGTAGTTGTAATGGTAGTAGTGATAATAATAGTAGTAGCAGTATTATGATTATTACTATTATTGTTTGTAGTAGTAGTAGTAGCAGTGGCAGTAGTAGTAGCAACGGTGGTATTAAAATAGAACAACAACAACAACAACATTATATATCATTAAAACAACAAACATTACCTAAATAAAATATATATCCAGTTACACCTTAAGCGAATAAAACTCTCTCTCTCTCTCTCTCTCTCTCTCTCTCTCTCTCTCTCTCTCTCTCTCTCTCTCTCTCTCTAAGGTAAAGTTTTCCCTATTTATGTAAAAGACTTGACGATATTCATGAAAAAAACAGTCATGCATATTCTCTCTCTCTCTCTCTCTCTCTCTCTCTCTCTCTCTCTCTCTCTCTCTCTCTCTCTCTAAGGTAAAGTTTTCCCTATTTATGTAAAAGACTAGACGATATTCATGAAAAATCAGTCATGTATATTCTCACACACACACACACACACACACACACACACACACACATACACGAGCGCCACAGGAAAAGAGAAAAACAATGGCCCGGTGCAGAGAGAGAGAGAGAGAGAGAGAGAGAGAGAGAGAGAGAGAATATATATCAAAGTCAGTGAATTTTTTATGAATATCGTCTCGCTTTACATAGGATCAACCCTCTCTCCCTCCCTTTCCTGCCTTATTTAGCCTCTCGTTCTGCCACTTGTCCCTGTAACTCGACTTTAAAGAAACGTAAAAAAACGAAAAGCCAAACTATTCGATTTCTCTTATTAAAGCAGTGTTACTTAGACAACGTAAAAAGGGTACAACGAAACCACTTATCGTACATGTATAAGATAAAACGTGTGAACAAAGAGAGAGAGAGAGAGAGAGAGAGAGAGAGAGAGAGAGAGAGAGAGAGAGAGAGAGAGAGAGAGAGAGAGAGAGAGAGAGAGAGAGAGAGAGAGAGAGAGAGTCTGCGTTTGTTATCAATAACATCTATCATTTTACACATGGAAGGAAACCCTCCGAAAAGATATATATGGTTCATGTGATCCTGAATTCCTTCACTTCGCCTCAACGCTAACATAACAACTCGTCCTTCTATCTTCTATCGATATTTCCACGCTGACTGCTCTTCTGAACTTGCTAACTGCATGCCTTCCCCCGCTCCCGCGGCCCTGCTGCACACGACTTTCTACTCATGCTCATCCCTATACTGTCCAAACCCCTTATGCAAGAGTTAACCAGCATCTTCACTCTTTCATCCCTCACGCTGGTAAACTCTGGAACAATCTTCCTTCATCTGTATTTCCTCCTGCCTACGACTTGAACTCTTTCAAAAGGAGGGTATCAGGACACCTCTCCTCCCGAAATTGACCTTTCTTTCGGCCTCCACTTTTGATTCTTTTTTTGGAAGCAGGGAGTAGCGGGCTTTTTTATTATTGTTTCCTTTTTTTGTGCCCTTGAGCTGTCTCCTTTGTTGTAAAAAAAAAAACGAACAAACCAACATGATCACCTTTTTCTTTAATTCAAGAACCTCCAAACCAACTCTTCGAAAAGATATGACTCACATGAACTTATATTGCTTCCTTTCCTTACCTCAGAGCTAACGTAATAACTCCTCAAATACAAAATACAAACAAATAACAAGTTTCAATTCCCCACCAAAACGTAGGGTACATAAATCATCCCGTAATGGCGTATTGTTAACTGCCGCTCCATTAAACTCATCACATAATTGCAAGCTTTTCGTACCAATGAAAAAAATCACTCTGGAGCGGCTGGCAACAAGTACATATTTATTTCTCCTGCTTCCCCGTCGCCGCCTTCGCCATTAGGTCGTCAGTGTGGGAGCCGCGTCGATGTCCGCCAGGAAGGAAGGACTCGGTATAAACATTTCCCGCTGATGGCAACGGTGCTCGCCTCGCACGCCAACCCAAACTATATTCCCCTTAATGGTCAGGTTTTCTACTTGGTACCAGCTGATAAAATGATTTCCTGTATAGTATTCTCCATTTCCTAAGGTTTTATTGCGGGTAATGCTACTTCGGGGGTACTGGCAACGCTAATCCTGTAGTTTGCTTCCCAACGGACTTTAGTTTATTCAATGTCTGTCTATCCCATCATTACAGAACCTGACAAACGCCCTAAACCACATCGATGGGCTATTTTCTGAAACATTTCGGCTCCCAAGCTCCCAAGGCTTTCGTAGGATTCCCGGCTATTTCCATGGGTAGTTTTATGACCCTGGTGGTACTCAAAATCTTCTGTACCAGGAACCTAAAAAACACTCATTAGACCCCAACTAATCTTCTTTCCGGCCTTTGGAAATCGTTACTGTGAGAGGTGGAAGCGTCTGAGAACACCAACAAACATCAGCACCAAACATTACACAAGGACTTTTCGCATTTAGTTCTTTAGCTTACAAACCCCATCTGTGTCAAGCTGTATAACTTGCTCTCGTTATTCCCGCCTTCCTGCCTCCCTATTAGGTATTGTCAGGTCCTCGATCGCGTGATAGGTTCTCCTTTTCTTTCCTTCTCGTCCTTCCCTGAGTAACTAATAGACACACAAGCATTAAAAATCATTCATCAGTAGCAGCGAATAGCGGGCTTTTTTTTTTTCATTATTGTTTCCTTCGTTTTTGCCCTTGAGCTGTCTCCTCTGATGTAAAAAAAATCCGTTTATACTATTGCCCTCCTCTTAACACCTTCCTGCCTCCCTACTTTCATCAGGTCCTCGTTTACTACACAGGTTCATTGCATTTCTTTCCTCCTCTTCCTTTCCTCGGCAACTATATGGACACACAGGCACAAGACTCATTCATCTTTTTAGTGTTGTCCCTCCTCAGTGCCTTCCTGCCTCCCTCGTGTGGTAATTTCTGCATTTCTTTCCTGTCCTTCCTTCCCTCAGCATATAACAAATGGACAAAGGCACAAGACTCATTCATCCTTCCCGGACTGTACTTCCTCATAATTTAACGCTGACAGCCACGCACGACAACCTGCCACCGCACTTTACACAATGAGGTCTCCATTAAGTCGATGATTAATGAACACACACACACACACACACACACACACACACACACACACACACACACAATTTGTGGGGTGGTACTGGCTGGCAACCACGAGTCTAGCATGTGATCAGAATGTGGCTGGATAACACACACAGTCTCTCTCTCTCTCTCTCTCTCTCTCTCTCTCTCTCTCTCTCTCTCTCTCTCTCTCTCTCTTGCGTCACCTCTCCTCTTTCACCCCAAACAAGTAGGGTAACAAGCAGGCAGGCAACACACCCAACACACTGACAAACACATTATCATGCCAACACGTTCATGCACCAGCCAGGGCTCACATTCTCGAACATTTCGAGGCCTACATGGTTTACGGTCATTTCGCCCACACGTCATTTCGCCCACAAGACCTAATTTTCATCCACATGTAAGAGTTAGTTCGCCCACATGTAAGAGTCAACAAGGTTCCACGTCACGTCTACATTGTTGGAGTAGTCATATACCATGTAATTGGTGTGTAGTTCGAGAGGCCACCACCATCCATCAGGGCAGCAGTAGAAGGCTTGTTGGGGCTTTTATTGAGTGGTAAATAGAGAATTAAAAAAGAAAAGCTATATGTAAGTTTATTAAATCTGTGCCGAATATAAATATAGAATTAAAACCTTTAAAACCCACTTAAATAACCTTTACTAAAAAAATACGTACCTACAAGATTCAGCTGCACACTGGGCCATTGAGATGAGCGCAAGCTTTCAGCAGTTGATATGATGACCTCTCGTCCCTTACATGCTCATCCCAAAGAGCGTATATTCTTCACTTCATTATTTTCTTTCGTTTACAGATAAATAAAACAACGAGAATGATCAGCTACATTTTTATTAACAACAGTGTTACTCATTGTATTGAAGTGTAATTGTTACAAGTCCCAGAGAAACACGGGTAATTTACGATAACTGAAAAAATGTAGTTCAAGCTTTTGGGGCACAATAGCCTATTCACTGGTGACATGCTGAGAATGAACATACCCCATCGAAACGCGCGGTAAACAAGTGAAAGGTAAATGAACCACCGGTAAGCTTGGGCGAAATGACTCCATAATGTGGGCGAAATGACTCCATAGTGTGGGCGAATTGGAAATGGCATGTGGGCGAAATGACCGGGTACCCTACATACACGCCCACATTAGATAAGACTTTCGTAGAGGCTGTGTCAGTATTTCCATGGGTAGAATTATGAGCCTGGGGATTGTTTAACAGGACATCTACACCTTGAACGTGGAAAACACACACGAGAACCAGACTATTACCCTTTGTGGCCTTCGAAAATAGTTGTTGTGAGAGCCGAAAGCGTTATGAGAATGCGAGCGCAGAACCAGACAGCCAGGCTGCGGCCTCACACCACGACCCCAACGCTGTGAACTCCCCTCCGGGCTGCTCCCCTCAGACTCTCCTCCACGATCATCAGTGACGGTCCTCGGCGGGCGTAACACCGTAAACAGCACCAGGTGACCTCAAAATTGCCTCTCGTCTCCTCTCTCTATCTCCACTCCAGGGACATCAGGACCGACAGACTGAGAAAAGTGATGAGAAATGAGGGAGAACCGGGAAGAATGTGGCTGAATGGCGCAACTAGGAGGAGGAGGAGGAGGAATGAAGAGGCGACGTTGACGAGCTGTGGGAAATGAACTTAAGGGAACGGCGAGTTTGTGTGATGAGAGACATGAGTTTACGATCTGAGAGAGAGAGAGAGAGAGAGAGAGAGAGAGAGAGAGAGAGAGAGAGAGAGAGAGAGAGAGATGGCGGGTGTTACGATGTCAGAGAGAGAGAGAGAGAGAGAGAGAGAGAGAGAGAGAGAGAGAGAGAGAGGGTGTGGGTGTTTCTACTGTGTGTGTGTGTGTGTGTGTGTGTGTGTGTGTGTGTGTGTGTGTGTGTGTGTGTCGCCAACGGTGTCACTTTTTTTGGGGGGGCCTAAAGTCGCTCGTCCTGCATCGTCAATCAAAAGTAGGATAAAGTTGCAACTCTCTCTCTCTCTCTCTCTCTCTCTCTCTCTCTCTCTCTCTCTCTCTCACACACACACACACACACACACACACACACACACATACGTCAGTCTGTCACTCTTGTCTCCCGGTTGGCAAGGGGACGGGAGGTGACAGGTCGGCAGAATCAAGCAAGATAGAGGCTGTAGAATCTGTATAGCCTGTAGAAGAACCAAGTTAGAGACTGTACAGGCAAGCAAGTTAATATGTGGTCTAAGGCCAAGCAAGTGTCCGTAGGCTGTATAGTCTGCATGTCTGTAGGCTGTATATAGTCTGTAGAGGCAAGCAAGTCTGTAAGGGTAAGCAAGTGTGTCTGTAGATTCTGTAAGGGCAAGCAAGCAAGCGCCTGTAGGGGCAGGCAAGTGTGTAGTCTGCAGCGACAAGCATATTAGTCTGTAAGAGTCTGTCTGGGCACGCAAGAGTACATGGGTGCAGGGCCAGGCACGCGGGGCACGTTACCTTGTGTTCGCGGGGGAGGGCCTACTGGGAGTAGTCCGGTTAATCCTCGGGGCACACACGCGGCCCTGCTCGGCGGCAGATCACGGCCCCGCGGGCAGGCCGCGGCCACCTCTTTAGCTGCAGCAAGCACGCCTTCTCCTTCCTCATCCTCTTCTGACCTGTTCCGCTTTGTATTGCTTCATGGCTCCTACTTGGTTCTTCTTCACACTTATATACTCCACTGCACACTTAGATGCTCCACTCTGCACACCTAGATCCTTCACTCTTCACACCTTTAGCAGATGCTTTCATTGCACATTTAATACTTCACTCTGCACACTTAATTAATACTTCACTCTGCACACTTCGATGCTCCACTCTGCACACTTAATACTTTACTCTGCACACGTAGTAGATGCTCCACTCTACACACTTATATAACATTTCACTCTGCACACTTAGATAATCCACTTTGCACACTTAATACTTCACTGCACACTTAGATGCTCCACTCTGCACACTTAATACTTCACTGCACACTTAGATGCTCCACTCTGCACACTTATTACTTCACGCTGCACCGAGCTCTGTTTCTCCGTACACTTTGCCTAATCTCTTGTTTTGCTTTTCTATTTTCTTTTCCTTCGTTTTCTTCACTCTAGCCTAGTGTGGTCTTTTAGCATTTCCCTTTTCTGTCCTTTTGTTTGTTTCCTACTGTTACACTTGCTGCTTTCATTTATCTTTTCCTGCTGTGTTCTTTTTTCCCGCCAAGTGTAAGTGAACGATGAACTTCATAAATATAGCCAAATAACTGATTATTATCTATCGCACGTGTAGTGTCAAGCACCCGCGACTATGGGGAACTAGAGGTTTCAAAAATATATCCAAATAACTGATTATCTATCGCACGTGTAGTGTCAAGGGCAACTTCCCCGCGCCAGACACTGCACCTCACAGCACCACCACCATCACTGGCAAGAAGCTCACTGATCAGCTGACGGCAGGGCAGGCAGGCACGGGCCGCGGCGCGAACACGAGGTTGGCGGGAGAAAACTTGTACTAATACCAACCAAAGGGCGGTTCTGCATCTCGAACAATGGTTTTTGTGCATACTAAAATTACGAAACAATAATAGAACTCAGTTTTATATACGCCTACACAGCTATAATGCTTTGTTTCGTTTTATTATCGCCAGTGACCGGTTATGACACGTCTGGCACCTGCATCACTGCGCTCCGCTCTTCCGTCGCTTAATTGCAGAAACTCTGTCAACCCTTTCACTGAACAAGCTTATTCGTGTACTGACTGACAGTAAGAATGGAAAGATAGAGGGCAGAGAGGCGAGAAACTGGAGATGGTAACAGAGCGGCGGGCGGCGGGGAAGAAGGGAGGCAGGTCGGACACAAGTGGTGGTTAGGGGTGACACACACACACACATAGCAGATGCAGAGGGAAAGACGTATTTGTATAATATCATAGACACCAGAAAGACTGACTTACAATATGAAGAGTCTGAAGTTGGTATTCTTTGAGACGCTTCCGCCTCCTATGATCTCTAATGAAACTGCCTTGTTATAGTGAAATCAGGTTTGGCGTTCGCTCCCGCGGGTCCTTTCCTCCCCACCGCTCTGCCACACAGGCCCAACACCCATCTTTTCCTCTCATGTATTAGCTCTAGGTAACATACGAGATAAAGAGAGGTGTTGGGGTGCTGTTGCAGAAGGGACCCGCGGGAGCCAACGCCAAAACGATCTCGCCAACCTGGTTTCACTATAGGAGCACCGATGCCAGATTATCGTCCTCAGAGCATCGTATTTAACAAAACTATTGCCAAGAAACACCGATAATCAACCATTTTAACGATAACTATATATGGAGTCAGTTATTGGGGTGGAGGAGACAGGTTTTGGCTCTGAAATCGGCAAACATAAGAGGCTGAGTAGGACAGTCTGGCACCGCTGCCTGAGGAGGCACGAGGAGACAGGGCGAGCGAGGGAGGGAGCGGGAGGGACACGGAAGGGAGGTCGCCAGCAGGTATAATAGTTACGCGTGAATCCGTTTCACTTGTTCCTTCGCCATCGACCCAATTTCCTCTCTGACTTCCAGCGTGCGAGTCATGAGCGAGCGGCGGGACGGAGACTAAACAAGACCACCGCAAAACACCATATTACTGCTGCTAGAGAGAGAGAGAGAGAGAGGAGACGAAACAGTTGTCTATAAACAATCATTACTCTCTCTCTCTCTCTCTCTCTCTCTCTCTCTCTCTCTCTCTCTCTCTCTCTCTCTCTCTCTCTCTCAAATATTTCCTAATACACGAACTAAATCACTTACGTACATAATTTCTAGTTAGATATAATAAGTATCGGAATAAGGATAAGAACAAGAATAAGAATAATGATAATAATAATGGATGATTTCGACGCTGCAGTTATGCAGTTACCGTGAACCACAGAGCCTTTGTGAAAAATGTTATGCCAGTCTTCTGTGACATTAACTATTGCATTAAGTCACTGGTGAGGGAACTGGTGGTTGAGTGTAATAATAACAATGGGTTTAGGTGTTGAATTTATTCATCATGAACCACAGAAAGAGTTAAAATAATAGGCTAGTCTTTCATGTTGTTATCTATCGCTGCTAAAGGTAACTAAAAAAGAATATAGAAAATATACTTTACTAGAACTCCGTAGAACCGAGAATGAAAGTAATACGCAAGTTTCCTAACATGTTATTTATTGTTGTTAAATGTGATAAACTGTTTGTCACAGACAACAATAGAAAATATTCCGCCCCTTCTACCTTCCCTTCCATTCCTTATTTGTGGGTCAGCACCTTGGTTTGGGTCAGTAATAGTAATAGTAGTAGTAGTAGTAGTAGTAGTAGTAGTAGTAGCAGTAGTGGAAGTAGCTGTAATAGCATTAGTAGTAGTAGTAGAAGTAGTATATTCAACTAGAACTTCCATAGTAAGTGCTTTCAACCTTCCGAGGAAAATACATAAGAGGCTAAATGTTGGTAGCTCAGTATAGAATCTTTTCAACTCTAGATATCCACGGAAAAGCAAGGGAGGGAAGTGTAGCAGTAAGGGCCGTACTCACAAACCTTTGAGGGCTTACACCCACCCACAATTGATACGGCTTTGGTAGAGGTTGGGTTAGTATTTTCATGGGTAGTTGTATGAACCTATTCCTAGTTTTAATTTAACACTGGATGGGTACCTAATACACGTGGCCCATATTCTCAAACATTTCGAGGCTAACACACCCACATTTGATAAGGCTTTGGTAGAGGCTGGGTAAATACTATATAGCACAGCTTCCACGAAAGTCTAGCCAAACGTGAGTGTCTGAAAAAAAGGCCGTATTCTCAGACGTATCAGCGCCTCTGTTACCCTGTTTGAAAAACCTCTCGTAGAAGTTGCTGGGATTTCTATGGAGTGTTTTGTGATCCCATTGATAGTTTTACTTGACTTCTGTACCTTGAACGGGGATATGACCTATGGAACCCCGGTTAATCTTCTCTGAGACCTTGGATAATAGTCACTATGAGAGTTCGATACCTTTAAAACATGGACCTGAGTACCGAAACGTTTGAGAGTACGGTCCGTAGTATCAGTTAAAGCAAACAAAAAAAGCATTAGTTTTTAGAAAAGCGTGATCGAAATTTTGAACAGACTAACGGGAGATAAGATTATTTGAAACTTGAATGCGACAGAGAAAATAGAAACAAGAATGAGGCCGCCACCCGCACGACAATTGTACCAAGCGTCGCGTCTCCCAGCCCATCGATGTCCTGTCTTATAAGTGAGGGCAGCACCAGAGCCATACAATAGGAAAGTCTCGCCAACTTCATCACAGGCGCCATGTTGATACCGAAAGAGCCGCGCGAAATTCAAACTGATGCTGATACAAAAAAAAAAAATTGTGCTTTAAACTGTTGCAAGAACTGGAGTCTGGCTGAGGGAAAAGTGAATGAATGAACGAATGGATGAATGATAGAATGGGAAAATGGGTGATTAAAAAAAGAATATTGAAGACTCGTGTACGTGTGTTTTCTAACTTCCAAGAATTTCTAACTGTTGGCAGAATGGGAGTCTGGCCGAGGGACAAGCGAGGCGCAAACGGAAGCACACGATACAAAACTACATTGACTAACACCCACGAGTCTGCTTCTGCACTAAAGGAACGTCGAGAAGAGAGAGAGAGAGAGAGAGAGAGAGAGAGAGGACGAGCCCGGGCAGTCCCATTACCTGAGGCCGCCCACTCCTCGCTGTCGGGTAAGTGGCCCAGGGAAGTGTGAATCTCGTTAGCTCGAGTTGACGCCTTGCTCCAGTCTGTGCCGCGGGCATACTCGCTTCAGCACGCTCCCTTCTCACCCTTTCTGCCTTAGACGTGTTATTCATGGGGTCGGTTTGCCTCTACCACCTACCTACCCACCTTTCTACCTACCTACCTTCCTTCCTACCTACCTACCCACCTACCTACCTACCTACCTACCTATACTCGCTTCAGCACGCTCCCTTCTCACCCTTTCTGCCTTAGACGTGTTATTCATGGGGTCGGTCTGGCCCTACCACCTACCTACCTACTACTACCTACCTAACTACTTACCTACCCACCTATCTCTCTACTTACCTACCTACCTTTATTCTGGGAGTTAGGAGGCGAGCAGGGAACAGACATAGGTTGAATACACTATAAAGATGCATAACGTCCTACGATAGAGTATACAGAGGGTGTTTTAAGCAAGTATATCCTAATAGCGAAGCAGAATAAGAACAAAATTAGTTCACACCATATTCTCTTGTGTTGGTATGTGGCAAAAGGGAACTGACAGTCGGAGGCAGAGGCGAAGAGGAAGTCGAAGAGGCACTTAAACCATCAGTCCGCATGTATATAGCCTAATAGCAGATGAAAATAAAGAC
Source organism: Eriocheir sinensis (assembly GCF_024679095.1). Taxonomy (NCBI): domain Eukaryota; kingdom Metazoa; phylum Arthropoda; class Malacostraca; order Decapoda; family Varunidae; genus Eriocheir; species Eriocheir sinensis. The sequence continues at coordinate 1,262,765 of NW_026111942.1, forward strand.
AACATCTGTTCTCATCGTGTACAGGTAGCAAGAGAGAGCTGACATTTGGCGGAAGAGGCTGGATCATGAAATAAGGCGAAGAGGGGGTAGAGGAGGCACTTAAACCACCATTCCGTAATACCTAATCAGAATAAAGGCGGATTATATTCTTATTCAATGGTTCCGTGTGTACAGGAGGCAAGAGGAAGCTTAGAGTTGGAAGAAGAGGCTGGATCATGGAGGAAGGCGAAGAGAAGGGAGGAGGACCACTTAAACCACCATTCCGTAATACCTAATCACAATAAAGGCAGATTACATTCTTACTTTATGCTTCCGTGTGGAGGCAAGAGGAAGCTTAGAGTTGGAGGAAGAGGCTGGATCATGGAGGAAGGCGAAGAGAAGGGAGGAGGAGCACTTAAACCACCATTCCGTAATACCTAATCAGAATAAAGGCAGATTACATTCTTACTTTATGCTTCCGTGTGGAGGCAAGAGGAAGCTTACGGTTGGAGGAAGAGGCTGGATCATGGAGGAAGGCGAAGAGAGGTACAGAAGGAGCACTTAAACCCCCATCCCGTAATATCTAATCAGCATAAAGGTAAAGTTTTCCTGGGTTGCCATTGTGTTATTTTTCTTGCCCAATTGTTATCAGTTCTACGCACCATATGACCTTCCCAAGTCTGTGTCATGTCGTATTCATTGAGTTGGCTTCTTTCGGTACTTGCGACAGCTATCAACTTCCTCCCTGCCATGTGTGTGGAAGGATATAATGAACTTTGTCTCTATTATAACTAAACTCCTTTCCTTCTTTCCCTCGTCGTCTTATTCCACAGGCCGATCTCCACGTCACCCTGTCTGTGTCTCCCAAGCTCCCTTTCCTTTAGCTGGCCATTATGAAGGAAATTTTGCGTGTATTCTGATTAGGTTTTAAATTCCTGGCTATGTGTGTAATGGGCACAGGGCGCGGCAATAACAACCATCCACGGAAATACTGCGGCACCCGTCATTGCTGCGCCTGCTGATGAAACACGTTCGTTGCCGAGGTGCTCAAGAGTCGCTGGTTAATTTGACTCTTAAGCTCGGGCCGACAAACTGTATACGTAGGTTGTGGGGGCGAGCTTGTTCATGTAGCTATATTAGGTCCGTATTCTCAGACGCTTCCGGCTGTCACAGTAACTATTCTCCAAGGCCAGAAAGGAGATTGGTCGTGTTCTCATGAGTGTTTATTTGCGTTCATGGTGCAGAAGCCTTGTTAAACTATCACCAGGCTTATAAAACTACCGTAGAAATACCACTAACCTCTACAAAAGCCATGAGTGTTGGGTGAGTGGAACAGGCTGAAAAGTCATATTGTAAACGCTAATACGATAAACGCATTAAAATATTGATTAGATAACTTCATTGATAGTGATGTTGGGTGGGGTTAGGACCGTTAGGTTTGCAAGAGCTGCCTACCGACCTCTTGCTGTTTCCTTACGTTCTAATGTTCTTATCAAATATGGGCGTAAAAGCCCGTATTCCTAAACGTATCGACACCTCATTTCACCTTTTCAAAAAGATTCAAAGAAGTTGCTAGGAATTCCAGAGACTGTTATGTGATGCTGGTGATAGTTTTACACGACCTCTGCATCTTGAACGGGAAAACCACCCATGAAAACTCAGTTAATCTTCTCTGTGGCCTTGGCAAATACACGTAAAGGGAACCCGAAACGTTTAAGAACATGGACCAAAGAGCCTCGAGGTGTTTTAGAATGTGTACCCAGGAATAGGCTGCCGGGTTAGGTTTGGGTGAGGTTGTCTTTCTCGTGTCTGTCTTAACGCCTTTATTCGGTGACTTCTTCGAGAATAATCAACTTTATATTCGTTTCATTACTTTTTTGTCAACTTCCTAAAGCAAATAATGAACCACTGTCATATTGGGGTACTTTTTCTTTCTTTTTTTTCCTCTCTCAGCCACTCTCAGAAATATCTTCGTATTAGATCCTTCCCTAAAGAGAAGACTTCCTCCTAAATATATACCCGTGACCTTACTTTAACCTTTTCAGCCCTTATGCAGTAATGAAAGTGGGGCAGTACTACTTATTATTTTCTTTATCATCTTCAGCCACTCTCAGAAATATCTTCGAAGCAGATTATTCCCAGGGACAAGCCTTCTTCCAAAATAGACTTTCATTATTCTACCTTATCTTAACCTTTTCCAGACCCCAGTAATTTAAAATGGGCATAAATAAGAAATCTCAAACAGCGCATTAACCCACCTCAGCACGGAGGCATCATAAGAGTGGGAGTCCGCGGCATTGTGCACTGTAATGGAAGTGAACCCGTAAGTGGGAGGCCGGGTGGTCACGTTCCTCGCAATGCTCCAGCGGGACATGGGGCCGCGTGGGGTGACTTGGACCACCCGCCTCCTGGGCCGCGGCGGCACGCGCAGGAACCGTCGGCACACGGGACTCCTTCATTAGTTTGTGATTACTGAAACGTTCACATGATGAAGTGAGTAAAGTTATAGGGAGATACGCTATAGCTGTGCGTGGCATTGCTGCTCACCTATGTTGCATTGGCCTTTGTGCTTGTGTTGGGATTCGAACCCAGGCTCCGAGATTTGTATTTAGGGATGCATGCTAACCACTGCACCGCGGAGACACAAAGAGAGTTCATAAGAAGCAGGTGATAATCTGAACATTCTATATATAAATACATAAACACATGGCTTTATCAGTTTGTAATTACTGAGACTTCTATGCAGTAAGTGATTATATAAAAAAAATGTGCATCACTTTCAAACACACAGATAAACAGGCACGCAGCTTCCAATTACGGCTAAGATTTATTATTGTACTACGAGAAATAGATAAGAGAGAGAGAGAGAGAGAGAGAGAGAGAGAGAGAGAGAGAGAGAGAGAGAGAGTATTTGAAGAGCCTGTGTGTGGAACAAAATTAAATGTCCACTTGTTACACATACACATATAAATATACAAATACAAAATACACATCTGAAAAGCATGAAAATATAATTTGTAATAAGAGTCAGTTTGTCACTAGTTATGCATCTCTCTCTCTCTCTCTCTCTCTCTCTCTCTCTCTCTCTCTCTCTCTCTCGTATAGTTTCACAGGTACTACTACTATACGCGTGTACAAATTCAAGCCTTCGTGTCAACGTAAGGCACGATTGTTGACGCTACCGTGTGTCATTATGAGTGTGTGTTGTGGGTGTGGTTAGTGTGCGTCCCTCCCCTGTCAGACTCTCCCGGACGAGGGTGTGCAAACAGTATTTAAAAGTCAACGGACACAGCATTAATCCAGAAGCCCCGACCTGTCCATCCTCCTTACAGAGTTATATGTGGTAACCCTGTGCTTCCCCTCCTTCCAATTCCAAGCTAACACTGCCTGCACGCCAGCCTCCTCATTCAACAAGTCAAGGGCCGTAATGACTCCGTATTCTCAGACGCTTTCGGCTCCTGCAACAAATATTTCTCAAGGCCTCAAAGGAGATTAATCGGGTTCTTTAGTGTGTTCTCTAACATTCGTGGTACAGAAGCCTTGTCAAACTATATCTAGGCTCGTAAAACTACCCATGGAAATACTAGCACAATCTCTACCACAGCCTTAACAAATGTAAGTGTGTTAGCCTCGAAATGTTTGAGAATATGGACCACGTGTATTAGGTAACCATCCAGGGTTAAATTAAAACTATCACTAGGTTCATAAAACTACCCATGAAAATGCTAACCCAGCCTGTACCACAGCCTTATCACATGTGGGTGTGTGAGCCTCGAAATGTTTGAGAATATGTTCCACGTGTATTAGGTAACCATCCAGTGTTAAATTAAAACTATCACTAGGTTCATAAAACTACCCATGAAAATATTAACCCAGCCTCTACCGAAGCCTTATCAAATGTGTGTGTGTGTGTGTGTGTGTAAGCCCCCAAAGGTTTGTGAGTACGGGCCTTACTGCTACACTTCCCTCCTTGATGTATACACCATCTAAATTTAACCGTATAAAGAAAACAAAGACCTTCTCCCTTGCCTTTCCTTGGAAATCTAAGCTGGAAAGATTATGTACAGAGCTACCAACATGGGCCGCTTTCACAATTGTTTTGTTTCTTTTGGTCGTTACCAATGGCGCCGTTCGCCGCTATAGTATTTCCACGTAAAACTGTCCGATAGGGTAGTTGCGGCTGCGGGGTTAGCCTAGCCCCTCACCTTACCACACACTCTCGATACCTCTCGCTTCGTCTGCAACCGCCACTACCCCATTGGCCAGTTTCACGTGAAATATTATAGCGGCGATCGCCGCCATTAGTAACGATCACCACAAACAAAGTGACTGTGAAAGCGGCCCTAAGTTATTAGCCTCTTATTTTCCTCGGAAGATTGAAAGCACTTAATATGGAGGTTCTAGTTGAATATACTACTACTACTACTATTACGCGTGACCTTCCTTGGGTTCACACGTGACTTTGCCCCGCTGCTGTGTGGAGCCAACTCGCTCTTTCCTCTGCTTTCCTCTGCTTCTGCGGTGTGAGGCGTTCTGTGCTTCTGTAAACTGCTGCTGTACTGGAGGACTACAAAACCAGGAGGATTACCCTGCCTTCTACTACAGACCGCTAAGTGTTCTGATTTAGTATTCACTTAGTTAGATAGTGATCCACAGTTACTCCTAGGACAAGTGTATTAAGCTTCCCACATCTACACTAATTCAACATTCTTTCACGCCAATCCAGTGCTACACGGTTTTATATTGCTTTTGTGTTTTTTTTATTGCTTTTGTTTTCTTCTTCTTCTATTATTAGGATACTTTACTGTCCTGTGATAATAGGACCACGTGAATCAGGCGCGCCAAGCTACGTTAATTTCTAAGTCCACACAAAACATAAGATAATCCACTTTCCGCGCAAACCTAGTGAACACAGTTATTATCTTCTTTACGTAAGTGATTTCTCAGTATATTAATATTGGCCTATGTTTTGTCTTGGTGGGTAGAAATCACCGTGCCTTTTTACTCGAGACACACCCTTTTCCCCGGGTATTGACCTGACTGCGACCTCACAGCAGCTGTTGGTTTGTTTTCCTAGATACACATTTTTGACCTGACGACCTCACCGCAGCTGCGTACTTTGTTATCGTCTTAACGCGCCTAATTGTTTCCGTCTTGCCTCGCCCTTATCTTCACCATGACGTCCCTCAAGCGTTGTTCTGGGTGTGCCTTCGCATGGCCAAGCAGTACTTTCTTTCCAAGGACGTTTGTAGGTTCTGCGTTAAGACTCAGAAGGATGATCAGAGGATCATAGAGTTAGAGAATAGGGTTACGACTCTCGCCGCCCAGGTAGACTTACTAGTTAGTGCAGCAGCAACAAGCACCGCCTCCTCCTCTTCCTTTTCCTCTTCCTCTTCCTCTTCTTCCTCGTCCTCCTCCTCTCTAGTATTGTCTTCTCCTACACAGCAGCCCCTCCCATCCTTCTCCTCCTCCTCCTCGACTATCTCCGCTCTCCCCGCTTCCCACCCCTCCTTCTCCTCTTCTTCCTCCTCCTCCTCGCCTTCCTCTTCCGTCCCCCCTCTCCCCTCTCCCCGCCCACCCTCCTCCTCCTCCTCTCCCTCTTTCTCCTCCTTGTCCTCCGCCTCTTCGCTCGTCCCTCCCTCCCACACCTGTCCTTCACCTTCCCTTTCCCCCTCTTCCTCCTCCCTCTCCTCGTCCGTTCCTCCCTCCCCCACCTCACTCTCCCTTTCACCTCCTCCTCCTTCCTCCTCTTCCTCCTCCTCCCCCTCCTCTTCCTCCTCCTCCGCCTCCAACTCCTCGCCTTCCTCTTCCGTCCCCCCTCTCCCCTCTTCCCACCCACTCTCCTCCTCCTCCTCTCCCACTTTCTCCTCCTTGTCCTCCGCCTCCTCGCTCGTCCCTCCCTCCAACACCTGTCCCTTACCTTCCCTTTCCCACTCTTCCTCCTCCCTCTCCTCGTCCGTTCCTCCCTCCACCACCTCACCATCCCTTTCTCCTACTCCTTCTTCCTCTTCCTCCTCCTCCTCCACCTCCACCTCCACCTCCTCCACCTCAACCTCCACCTCCTCCTCCTCCTCCTCCTCCTCCTCCTCCTCCTCCTCCTTACCACCTTCCACCTCTTCCACAATTTCTCCTCGTTCTTCACAGCAGGACCCTCCCCTCCCTTCCCGTTCTCCCCACCTCTTGGAATCACTATATCAAGCGATTTAAAGCCCGGTCAGCATTGTTCAGAGGTAGTTAAAACTGCAAACAAATTGGTTGGCTTCATCGGACGAGTCTTTAATAATAAATCGGAAAAAGTAATAATAAAACTGTTTAATTCGTTGGTTCGACCCCGTCTAGAGTACTGTGTACAGTTTTGGTCTCCCTACTACAGAAAAGACATAGAAAAGTTGGAATGAGTCCAACGAAGAGTAACAAAGATGATTCCTAGGTTGAGAAATTTGTCATATGAACAAAGGCTTAAAGAAGTAAATTTATTCAGCCAATCAAAACGAAGAATGCGAGGCGATCTAATAGAAGTGTTTAAAATGTTTAAAGGATTCAGTGATATTAATGCGGAAGATTACTTTACAATTGATCGATCAAATAGAACAAGAAGAAATCACAATTTGAAGATAAGTGGTAAGAGATTCTCGTCGCACGAAGCTAAACACTTCTTCTTCAATCGAGTTGTTAATGTTTGGAACTCTCTACCCTGTGATGTCGTTGATAGTACAACAGTTACGGCCTTCAAGAATAGATTAGACAAGTGTTTTGAATCCAACCAGCAACTAAGATATTACTCATTGTCGTAATAACGTTAAGTTCTTTCGAATACTGGTGTCCTTGTCCGCTTTTATCGCCCGGTTAGTGGTAGCAGTAATGGTAGTTCTTTCCTCTTTCCTACATAAATTCCATGCAGTTTTTCCATGCTGCATGGTTCTTTTTCCTTTCCTGCCAGCTTTGGCTGGAGGGATGGGGGGGTGGGGAGGAGCCTTAGCCTTTGCTGTCCTTCATCTTCCACCTTTAATTAGATAGTTAGTGTAGCTTGTCACAAACAACCTCGTAAGGACCAGCAGGTCTGCTGTTGTTTGTTCTTCTTTTGTGTTCCTTTGTGTTCACCCACCCCTCCTGGCCCCTCTTCCGACCGTCGGGTTCTTGTTGTTGGTGATAGTCAGGTTCGTTATGTTGACAGTTTTTTTTGCTCCAGGGATAAGAACAGGACGAGGGTGTGTTTCCCAGGGGCAGGGGTGGGCCATATATCAGACAGGATTGAGGCATGTATGGCAAGCGAGGGATCGAACCCCATTGTCTCTCTCAACTGTGGCGGAAACGACGTTTCTCGTGTGCCAAGCGAGGACCTTCTCAGGCGTTTTAGAGAATTGTTAGGCAGGATACGTGACGCTGGTGGGTCGCCAGTAGTGTGTGGCTTCCTGCCAAGGAGGGGCGTTGGCGATGGATGGCTGTCCAGGGCGATAGCAGTGAACCGCAGACTTGCTGAGCACTGCGGGCGCAATGGGTGGCTGTTCGTCGACAACTGGGACCTCTTCTTTGGCAACGACGTCCTCTACGCCCGTGACGGGATACACTTGACGTTCAAGGGTGTTGAGGCTCTCTCAGACTCCCTTGAGCGAGCACTTGGTACCCTGAGGGATTTTTTAGTATAGGCGAGGGGGGGAGGAGTAATGTGAGCAATGGGAGGAGTAATGTTAGGGGACATCTAGCTCATAATATAACCAGGCAGCTTAGAAGTAATTCTAGGGGAGTAACAGAGGACGGGTTAAGAATCTTCTATACTAACAGCAGGAGCCTCAGAAACAAGATTGACTTACTAAGGGGTGAAGCTTGTTCAGAAAATTTTGACATAATAGCGGTCACTGAGACATGGATAGACACTGCTAATAGAAATTTTAGATCAGAATTTGAAATAACGGGTTATCAGATGTTTCACAAAGACAGAAGGGGCAGAAAGGGAGGTAGAGTTGCGCTATAAGTTAAAGACTCACTTAAATGTTTAGTTAACAATTCAATCAAAACTAACGTGGATTCAGAATCAGTTTGGGTGGACGTTTACAAAGGGAAAGAAAAACTAACTCTAGGTGTTCTGTACAGGCCACCCAACCTTAACAGGCAGGACACGAGTATATTACTACAGGAGATTGGCAGGGCGAGTAGGAGTAGAAATGTCTGCGTAATGGGGGACTTTAATTATATAGGAATATAGACTGGGAAGACCTAGTGGGTGACCTGGAAGCCGAGGACTTTCTTGAAGTTATACAAGATAATTTCCTTAAGCAGGTAGTTATTAAGCCTACCAGAGGAGATAACATATTAGACTTAGTCCTAACCAATAATGGGAGCTTGCTACGTGAGTTGGAGGTGGGCGGAGTGTTAGGAAATAGTGACCACAGAACGGTTCGTTTTAGTTTAGACTGGGCGGTAACCCGCGAACCAAACCCAGTGTTAGTGCCAGATTTCAGAAGAGCAAATTACGAGGGGCTTCGAAGACATCTTGAAGGGGTAAACTGGGATAATTTAGGGATTCATGAGGGTCAGAACTGCGGATTGGAAAACCAGGAGAACCAGGTAGAAATGTCTTACAATAATTTAGTTAGAGTAATAGTAGAGGGGCAAGGACAGCATATACCACAGCGAACACTTAGAAAAGAAAACAATGATCCTAAGTGGATGACTCGTGGACTAAAACACGAGATTGGGTTAAAGAAGGGAATTTATCAGAAAATAAAGAATGGTGAAACACATCTCAGGGGCCGGTACGTCGAACTATCTAGATTAGTTAAAAAAAAAACACCAGGATAGCAAAAAGGAACTATGAGATGATAGTAGCAAATGAGGCGAAAAGTAATCCTAAGGGCTTCTTTCAGATGTATAGAACAAAAACACGGGAGAAAATTGGACCGCTGAAAACAAACACAGGGGAGCTAGTAGAAAATTACGAAAATATGAGCACATTGTTGAACGACTACTTCCTTTCAGTATTCACACAGGAGGATCGAACGACTATACCGGAAAGAGTTCAGGTGTACGAGGGAGGGGATGGTGATAAATTGAGGGATATAATCATTACCAGGCAAGTAGTTCAGGATGAGATAGATAAGCTTAAGAAGAACAAGTCGCCAGGTCCTGACGGGATCTTTGCGAGGGTATTAAAGGAATGCAAGGATGTACTCAGTGACCCACTAACCGACATCTTTAAGATGTCGGTAAATACTGGCTATGTGCCGAGCCTATGGAAAGTAGCTAATGTGACACCGATTTTTAAAAAGGGGGACAGGTCGGTTGCTTCAAACTATCGCCCAATTAGCTTAACATCGGTTATAGGCAAGATGCTGGAGTCCATAATAGCTAGGAACATTCGGGAGCATTTAGAGAAACATAGCTTAATTCACGACTCGCAGCATGGGTTCACAAAAGGTAGGTCATGCCTCACCAATCTCTTGTCCTCCTACAATAAAGTATTTGAGGCGGTTGACAGATATGAAAATTATGATGTAATCTATCTTGATTTTAGTAAAGCGTTTGACAAAGTTCCTCACCAACGACTGTTGCTTAAATAACAGGCTCACGGAGTAGAGGGTAAAGTTTTGAACTGGATCAAGGCGTGGCTTAGCAATAGGAAGCAAAGATTGCAAATCAATGGTAAAAGATCTGACTGGGGATGTGTTACGAGTGGGGTCCCACAAGGCTCGGTATTAGGTCCACTTTTGTTTATTATTTATATCTATGACTTAGATACAGGAATTAGTAGTGATGTTAGTAAATTTGCAGATGATACCAAGATCGGTAGAGTAATTGAGTCGGATCAGGACGCTAGTATCCTCCAAGGTGAACTCAACAGATTGTATGACTGGGCGGATAAATGGCAGATGGAGTTCAATGTAGGGAAGTGCAGTATTCTGAGTGTAGGTAGGAACAACCCCTCACATAACTATTGCTTAAATGACACTCTCATAAGCAGGTCTGGGTGCGAGAGGGATATAGGGGTCTTAGTGAGCTCTGATCTCCGTCCAAGGGCACAATGCATTCAAGCTAGAAATCGAGCTAATAGGGTACTGGGATTTATTTCAAGGAGCGTAAGCAACAGAAGCCCCGAAGTCTTCCTCAAACTATATTTAGCATTAGTTAGACCTCATCTTGACTATGCGGCTCAGTTCTGGTCACCTTACTATAGAATGGATATCAAAATGTTAGAATCGGTGCAGAGGAGGATGACTAAGATGATTCAGGGGTTGAGAAACTTGCCATACGAGGGAAGACTCAAACAGTTAAACTTGCATTCTCTAGAAAGGCGAAGGGTGCGTGAAGACATGATGGAGGTTTATAAATGGATGAAGGGCTTTAATAAGGGAGACATTCATAAGGTTTTGTTGGTAAGAGAACCAGGTGGGACACGAAGTAATGGGTTTAAACTGGATAAATTCAGATTCAACAGGGACATAGGCAAAAATTGGTTTACTAACAGGGTGATGGATGAGTGGAATAGGCTTAGCAGTCATGTGGTGAGTGCCAATACAATTGTCACATTCAAAAATAGACTAGATAAATTCATGGACAGCGATATTAGGTGGGGTTAGATACACGGGAGCTTAGGGTCAAAGGAGTTGCCTCGTTCAGGCCTACCGGCCTCTTGTAGACTCCTGCGTTCTTATGTTCTTATGTTCTTATGTACTACTACTACTGCTGCTGCTGCTGTACTACTACTACTACTACTACTACTTCTACTAACCAAAACCAAGGTGCTGACCCACAAATAAGGAAGGGAAGGGAGAAGGGGCGGAATATTTTCTTGTGTTGTTTATTACATTTAACAACAATAAATAACATGTTAGTAAACTAGCGTATTACTTTCATTCTCGGTTCTACGTAGCTCTAGTATAGTATATTTTGTATATTCTTTTTTTTTAATCACCTTTAGCAGCGATAGATAACAACATGGAAGATTAGCCTATTATTTTCACTCTGTTCTGTGGTTCACGATAAATAAATTTAACACATAAACCCATTGTTATTATTAGTCAACCACCAGTTCCCTCACTTAGTGCAATAGTTAATGTCATAGAAGACTGGCATAACATTTTTCACAAAGGCTCTGTGGTTCACGGTAACTGCATAACTGCAGCGTCGAAATCATCCATTATTATTATCATTATTCTTATTCTTGTTCTTATCCTTATTTCGATACTTATTATATCTAACTAGAAATTATGTACGTAAGTGATTTAGTTCGTGTATTAGGAAATATTTGAGAGAGAGAGAGCAATGATTGTTTATAGACAACTGTTTCGTCTCTCTCTCTCTCTCTCTCTCTCTAGCAGCAGTAATATGGTGTTTTGCGGTGGTCTTGTTTAGTCTCCGTCCCGCCGCTCGCTCACGACTCGCACGCTGGAAGTCAGAGAGGAAATTGGGTCGATGGCGAAGGAACAAGTGAAACGGATTCACGCGTAACTATTATACCTGCTGGCGACGTCCCTTCCGTGTCCCTCCCGCTCCCTCCCTCGCTCGCCCTGTCTCCTCGTGCCTCCTTCAGCGGTGCCAGACTATCCTACTCAGCCTCTTATGTTTGCCGATTTCAGAGCCAAAACCTGTCTCCACCCCAATAACTGACTCCATATATAGTTATCGTTAAAATGGTTGATTATCGGTGTTTCTTGGCAATAGTTTTGTTAAATACGATGCTCTGAGGACGATAATCTGGCATCGGTGCTCCTATAGTGAAACCAGGTTGGCGAGATCGTTTTGGCGTTGGCTCCCGCGGGTCCCTTCTGCAACACCACCCCAACACCTCTCTTTATCTCGTATGTTACCTAGAGCTAATACATGAGAGGAAAAGATGGGTGTTGGGCCTGTGTGGCAGAGCGGTGGGGAGGAAAGGACCCGCGGGAGCGAACGCCAAACCTGATTTCACTATAACAAGGCAGTTTCATTAGAGATCATAGGAGGCGGAAGCGTCTCTAAGAATACCAACTTCAGGCTCTTCATATTGTAAATCAGTCTTTCTGGTGTCTATGATATTATACAAATATGTCTTTCCCTTTGCATCTGCTATGTGTGTGTGTGTGTGTGTGTGTGTCACCCCTAACCACCACTTGTGTCCGACCTGCCTCCCTTCTTCCCCGCCGCCCGCCGCTCTGTTACCATCTCCAGTTTCTCGCCTCTCTGTCCTCTATCTTTCCATTCTTACTGTCAGTCAGTACACGAATAAACTTGTTCAGTGAAAGGGTTGACAGAGTTTTTGCAATCAAACGACGGAAGAGCGGAGCGTAGTGATGCAGGTGCCAGACGTGTCATAACCGGTCACTCGCGATAAGAAAACGAAACAAAGCATTATATATGTGTAGGCGTATATAAAACTGAGTTCTATCATTGTTTCGTAATTTTAGTATGCACAAAAACCATTGTACGAGATGCAGAACCGCCCTTTGGTTAGTATTAGTACAAGGATCTCCCGCCAACCTCGTGTTCGCGCCGCGGCCCGTGCCTGCCCGCCCTGCCGTCAGCTGATCAGTGAGCTTCTTGCCGGTGATGGTGGTGGTTCCGTAAGGTGCAGTGTCTGGCTCGGGGAAGTTGCCCTTGACACTACACGTGCGATAGATAATCAGTTATTTGGATATATTTTTGAAACCTCTAGCTCCCCATAGTCGCGGGTGCTTGACACTACACGTGCGATAGATAATAATCAGTTGTTTGGATATATTTATGAAGTTCATAGTTCACTTACACTTGGCGGGAAAAAAGAACACAGCAGGAAAAGATAAATGAAAACAGCAAGTGTAACAGTAGGAAACAAACAAAAGGACAGAAAAGGGAAATGATGAAAGACCAAACTAGGCTAGAGTGAAGAAAACGAAGGACAAGAAAATAGAAAAGCAAAACAAGAGATTAGGCAAAGTGTACGGAGAAACAGAGCTCGGTGCGGCGTGAAGTAATAAGTGTGCAGAGTGGAGCATCTAAGTGTGCAGTGAAGTATTAAGTGTGCAAAGTGGAGCATCTAACTGTGCATTGAAGTATTAAGTGTGCAAAGTGGAGCATCTAAGTGTGCAGAGTGAAATGTTATATAAGTGTGCAGAGTGGAGCATCTAAGTGTGCAGAGTGAAATGTTATATAAGTGTACAAAGTGGAGCATCTAAGTGTGCAGAGTGAAATGTTATATAAGTGTGCAAAGTGGAGCATCTAAGTGTGCAGAGTGAAATGTTATATAAGTGTGCAGAGTGGAGCATCTACTACGTGCGCAGAGTGAAGTATTAAGTGTGCAGAGTGGAGCATCCAAGTGTGCAGAGTGAAGTATTAATTAAGTGTGCCAGAGTGAAGTATTAATTAAGTGTGCAGAGTGAAGTATTAAGTGTGCAATGAAAGCATCTGCTATAGGTGTGCAGAGTGGAGCATCTAAGTGTGCAGAGTGAAGCATTAAGTGTGCAGTGGAGTGTATAAGTGTGAAGAAGAACCAAGTAGGAGCCATGAAGCGATACAAAACGGAACAGTTCAGAAGAGGATGAGGAAGAAGAAGGCGTGCTTGTTACAGCTAACGAGGTGGCCGCGGCCTGCCAGCGGGGCCGTGATCTGCCGCCGAGCAGGGCCGCGTGTGTGCCCCGAGGATTAACTGGACTACTCCCATCAGGCCCTCCCCCGCGAACACAAGGTAACGTGCCCCGCGTGCCTGGTCCTGCACCCATGTACTCTTGCGTGCCCAGACAGACTCTTACAGACTAATATGCTTGTCGCTGCGGACTACACACTTGCCTGCCCCTACAGACGCTTGCTTGCTTGCCCTTACAGTATCTACAGACACACTTGCTTACCCTTACAGACTTGCTTGCCCTTACTGACTATACAGCCTACAGACATGCAGACACTATAGCCTACAGACATAACTGACTATACAGCCTACAGACACTTGCTTGCCCTTAGACCACATATTAACTTGCCTACCTGTACAGTCTCTAACTTGGTTCCTCTACAGACTATGCAGATTCAACAGCCTCTATCTTGCTTGATTCTGCCGACCAGTCACCTCCCGTCCCCTTGCAAGCCGGGAGACAAGTGTGACAGGCTGACGTGTGTGTGTGTGTGAGAGAGAGAGAGAGAGAGAGAGAGAGAGAGAGAGAATTCGCAACTCTCCTACTTTTGATTGACGATGCAGGACGAGCGATGTTAAGCCCCCCCCAAAAAAAGTGACACCGTTGGCGACACACACACACACACACACACACACACACACACACACACACACACACACACACACACACAGTAGTAACTCTCTCTCTCTCTCTCTCTCTCTCTCTCTCTCTCTCTCTCTCTCTCTCTCTCTCTCTCTCTCTCTCTCTCTCTCTCTCTCTCTCTCTCTCTCTCTCTCTCTCTAACATCGTAACACCCGCCACCTCATTTTCTCTCTCTCTCTCTCTCTCTCTCTCTCTCTCTCTCTCTCTCTCTCTCTCTCTCTCTCTCTCTCTCTCTCTCTCTCTCTATCTCTCTCTCTCTCTCTCTCTCTCTCTCTCTCTCTCTCTCTCTCTCTCTCTCTCTCTCTCTCTCTCTCTCTCTCTCTCTCTCTCTCTCTCTCTCTCTCTCTCTTTCTCTCTCTCTCTCTCTCTCTCTCTCTCTCTCTCTCTCTGTCTCTCTCTCTCTCTCTCTCTCTCTCTCTCTCTCTCTCTCTCTCTCTCTCTCTCTCTCTCTCTCTCTCTCTCTCTCTCTCTCTCACTCCTCAAATAAGGTTAACATTATTAGTGCTGCTCTCTCTCTGCTCTCTCTCTACGAAAATATTGATTTCCATGGAACCGTGCAAGGGATTTATACAAAAATGATAATAAAAAGTAGTGTAGACTCAAATTTGTTCATATAAAACATACACCTAAATATCTTGTTTTGAGCTATTTGCAAGTTCTTGAGAAAGGAGGGCCATGTATATGCCCACACTAATACACAATATATGAAATGAGGATAACATAACGTGTAATACATGCTGACAAGTGCTTCTGGTGTAGAATTGTTTCTTATTCTATATAAAATACCACACATCCTAGACAACTTAGTCACAACAGAGTTAATTTGATATTTCCAATTAATATTATCATCTATGAAAATGCCCAAAAATTTAGTATAACTTACTCTCTCCAACTGTGTTCCCTCAAGTGTCACAGGCGGCATGTTAACTGTGACTGACCGATTTTGAAAGACTATATAATTAGTTTTTGTAACATTCAGACTTAGCTTATTATTTTTTATCCATTTGTAAATAGCTTCTAATTCAGTACAGAGATTTATATGTAAAACATCAATATTCTCATCATCCAATAATAAATTAGTATCATCAGCATAAATGGTGTAATTGAATTTAGTACTTGCATTAATAATGTCATTTATATAAACGAGGAAAAGAATTGGTCCTAAGATAGATCCTTGCGGTACACCCTTGTTGATTGGCTTGAAAGAAGAATAGTTTGAATTATAGTACACAGCTTGAAACCCATTTGTGATATAACTTTCGAATAATTTTAAAGAAACACCCCTAACACCAGAGTTACTAGGTTTACTTAAAAGAATCTTGTGAGACAGCGAATCAAAAGCCTTAGATAGGTCCAGAAAAACTCCAGCTAAATAATGTTTCTTTTCTAAACATTTATAAACATTAGAGGAAAATTGCAAAATAGCTGATTCAGTTGAACGGCCTGATCGAAAGCCATGTTGACAGTCTGTAAATAAATTATTCTGTTCAATGAAATTGACAAGAGGAGTTGATAGAGCCTTTTCAAAAAGTTTACCAAAAGCTGGAAGGACAGATATAGGTCTATAATTATTTATGTCATTTTTATTTCCAGATTTGAATAGTGGAACCACTTTGGCTTTTTTAAGTTCGTCCGGGAAAATTCCTTTTTTGAAAGTAAGATTAATAATGTGTGCTAATGGCAGGGATATAAGGCTGGCAGTGTGTTTTAAGACATAAGGTGATATTTCATCAAACCCGGCAGAAGACGTTTTAAGTATTTTAAGGTAATTTTCAATTTCAATTTGTGTAACAGGTGACAAGTAAAAAGAGCAATTAGGCGAGTCCTGTAAATATCTAATAAATTCATCGCCATCATCATCACTGTTCTGACCACCAAGCTTCAAGAAATGATCATTGAATTTATTTGAAATATCAGGGCAATCAATGGTTATATTTTTTGCATTTGAGGATCTACCAAGACTTCTATTTATGAATCTCCATTGTGATCTTGGATTTCCTTGGTTGTTAATTAATTGGTATTGATTATATTTCCTTTTTGCATCTTTCAAAAGTGACGTTAGTTTATTTCTGTATCTTCTATATTGTTCCTGAAAAGTTAAAGGCCATTTATTTGCTAGTTTTTCAAGTCTGTTTTTTTCTCTAATGCTTTTCCTCAAAGCTGGTGTGATGTGGGGACTACGCTCCTTTTTACAGTTTAATTTAACTATTTGTTTCTGGAAAACATTTGTCACAGTAATTTTTAAATTTAAGATAAAATAAATCATAAGCATTATTAGGACATGTACAATTTAGTATATCAGACCAATTAGTTTGTAAAAGAATGTTACAAAACTCTACTAGGGAGTTTTGATCTAGTGTTCTTGTAATATAGGCGGGTGGTGAAATAATATAGTTATTACATTTAAATACAGAAATTACAGGGTAGTGGTCAGTTATGTCTGTCTTGATTATGTAGTTTGGTAAATTATTTTCTACTTACGACCAAATATGATATATTAGTTTGGCTGAGGTGGGAGTTACACGTGTTGGCAAAGTTGTTAAGGGAAAGAGTGAGTAGCTATACATTAGATTAATAAATTCCTGCACATTATCATTATTGTACAGTAATAGATCTAAATTTAAATCTCCAAAAATAAATTTCTCGCAATGGTTTTTTTTTCTTCTATAATACTTAACATTTCATTGAGTGAGTTATGAAAATGTGTGTGTGTGTGTGTGTGTGTGTGTGTGTGTGTGTGTGTGTGTGTGTGTGTGTGTGTGTGTGTGTGTGTGTGTTCATTTATCATCGACTGAGTGGAAACTTCATTGTGCAAAGTGCGGTGGCAGGCGGCGTTTTACGAAAGCGCGGATTGGCATATCAAAAGCGCGGCAAACGTTGCTGATATATTGCTATCAAAAGCGCGGCAGAATATTAAGTGAAAAGCGCGTTTTATCACTCACCTCCAAGTCCGATTGTTCATCCGTTCATTAACGATCGCTCACCTCTTCCGTTAGCCAGATGATATCATCTGTTGCCCCCTGCTTACCACAGGGAGGTGGAAGTAGGATTTTTAAGCAGGAAATTTTTTTTTTTTTAAGTATGTAAGTATATTCTTCTTGCACCTCAGTACAGGCTTGTCCTTGCAGTCCTTTATAAAAACACTTTATATAATCCTATATTCGTCATGAAAAAACAAAAATATGTGTCCATAAAACCAGTTTATATAATAAAATATTCGTCATACACCTCGATTATTAGTTTTGTAGAAGTAGTCATAGAATTAAGAGCCTGGTGTAGTTCCTGACGAGTTTTAGGTAATACTGGATACACTTTTCGCCTTTTTCTGTATAATGATTGTGCAATCGATCTTATATCAGTAGATCAATTCTAATTAGCTTTGAAGGCCTTGCCGTCAAGTCGTCAGTTGCCTTCCTTTTCACTGTTGCACGTATTTGCTGTGTTTCTAGTTTTTTTTTTCATCCTTGTCATGATTGTGCTCACATTGTATTGGAGTAATTACTTCAGCCATTGTGCTGTCTGTTTTAAGTCGACCTTTACATTTTTGTTCGTACATCGCCACGATATGGATCCATCAGTCAGTGTGCTATCAACTCTCTCTCTCTCTCTCTCTCTCTCTCTCTCTCTCTCTCTCTCTCTCTCTCTCTCTCTCTCTCTCTCTCTCTCTCTCTCTCTCTCTCTCTCTCTCTCTCTCTCTCTCTCTCTCTCTCTCTCTCTCTCTCTCTCTCTCTCTCTCTCTCTCTCTCTCTCTCTCTCTCTCTCTCTCTCTCTCTCTATATATATATATATATCCTGCATTAAGCACTTATTGCCTTTGTTGGTCTTAGAAATGTTGAACTCCATACTGGACAACACAGCACAGCACAGCACAGCACAGGATGAAAACAACGGACTGACTGACCATCAAGGTGTAATCAACCGGCTACAACAACAGTGAACACTTTGTGAATCAGTAAGACACAGTAAACGAAACTTATTGAAATAGCGAGTCAAAAGGGAATAATCTTGGCGCGCTTTTGTAACTGCATTAAGGGTGAGTTTCGAACTCGTTAATCTTTTCGAATCCGCGCTTTTGTAGTGCGCCCGTGGCAGGTTGTCGTGCGTGGCTGTCAGCTTAGGAGGAAGCACAACTGGGAAGGGATGAATGAGTCTTGTGACTTTGCCCATTAGTTACATACTGAGGTCTGAGAGAAGGAAGGACAGTAAAGAAATTCAGAACCATTCACGCGAGGGAGGCAGCAAGGTATTGAGGAGGGACAACACTATAAAGATGAATGAGTCTTGTGCCTGTGTTCATTAGTTACTGAGGGAAGGAAGAGGAGGAAAGATATGCAGAACCTGTGAAGTAAACGAGGACCTGATGATAGTAGTAGGGAGGCAGGAAGGCGTTAAGAGGAGGGGCAATAGTAAACGTTTTTTTTTTTTACATCAGAGGAGACAGCTCAAGGGCAAAATAAAGGAAACAATAATGAAAAAAAGCTCGCTATTCGCTGCAACTGATGAATGATTTATAATGCTTGTGTGTCCATTAGTTACTGAGGGAAGGACGAGGAGGAAAGAAAAGGAGAACCTATCACGCGATCGAGGACCTGGTAATACCTAATAGGGAGGCAGGAAAGCGGGAATAATGAGAGCAAGTTATACAGTTCGACACAGATGGGGTTTGCAAGCTAAAGAACTAAATGCGAAAAGTCGTTGTGTAATGTTTGGTGCTGATGTTGGTTGGTGTTCTCAGACGCTTCCACCTCTCAGATCAACGATTTCCAAAGGCCGGAAAGAAGATTAGTTGGGGTCTAATGAGTGTTTTTTAGGTTCCTGGTACAGAAGAGTTTGACTCCCACCAGTGTCATAAAACTACCCGTGGAAATAGCCAGGAATCCTACGAAAGCCTTGTCAAGTATGTGTGCTTGGGCGCCGAGATGTTTCAGAAAATAGCTCATCGATGTGGTTTAGGGTGTTGTCAGGCTCTGTAATGATGGGATAGACAGACACTTAATATATTAACTTAAGTCCGTATATTCTTTGGGAAGCAAACTACAGGATTAATGCTGCCAATACCCCCGAAGTAACATTACCCACAATAAAACCTTAGGAAATGGAAAACACTATTCAGGAAATCATTATAGCAACTGGTGCCATTGACCATTAAGGGGAATATAGTTTGGGTTGGCGTGCGAGGCGGGAACCACGTTTCCATCAGCGGGAAATGTTTATACCGAGTCCTTCCTTCCTGGCGGGCATCTACGCGGCTCCCACACTGACGACGTAATGGCGAAGGCGGCGACGGGGAAGCAGGAGAAATAAATATGTATACTTGTTGCCAGCCGCTCCAGAGTGATTTTTTTCATTGGTACGAGAAGCTTGCAATTATGTGATGAGTTGAATGGAGCGGCTGTTTTTACAATACGCCATTACGGGAAGATTTATGTGCCCTACGTTTTGGTGGGTGAATTAAAACTTGTTATTTGTTTGTATTTTGTATTTAAGGAGTTATTACGTTAGCTCTGAGGTAAGGAAAGGAAGGAATATAAGTTCACGCAAATCATAAATTGTAGAGTTTGTTTTGAGGTTCTTCAATGAAAAAAGTTGTATAATTTGTTAGTATTTCAGGCGTTGTAATGTTAGTGTAGAGAGGAAGGAAGGAATATAAGTGCACCTAAATCATAGCTTTTCGTAGGGTTTGTTTTGAGCTTCTTGAATTAAAAGGTGATATTATTGGTTTGTTAGTATTTGAGGACATGGTATGTTTGCGTTGAGGCGAATGAAAGAAGGAAGAAAGGAAGGAAGAAATATTAATTCACATAAATAATATATTTTCGTTGAGTTTTCTTCAATGTGTAAAAAGATAGACGGTACTGATAAAAAACAATGACTTTGCCACACATTTTCTCTCTCTCTCTCTCTCTCTCTCTCTCTCTCTCTCTCTCTCTCTCTCTCTCTCTCTCTCTCTCTCTCTCTCTCTCTCTCTCTCTCTCTCTCTCTCTCTCTCTCTCTCTCTCTCTCTGCACCGGGCCATTGTTTTTCTCTTTTCCTGTAGCTCTCGTGTGTGTGTGTGTCTGTGTGTGTAGAGAGAGAGAGAGAATATGTATGACTGATTTTTTCATGAATATCGTCTAGTCTTTTACATAAATAGGGTAAACTTTACCTTAGAGAGAGAGAGATAGAAAGAAAGGTGTAACTGGATATATATTTTATTTAGGGAATGTTTGTTGTTTTAATGATATATAATGTTGTTGTTGCTGTTGTTGTTGTTTTATTTTAATACTGCCACTGCTACTACTACTGCCACTGATACTACTACTACTACAAACAGTAATAGTAATAGTCATAATACTGCTACTACTATTATTATCACTACTACCATTACAACTACTGCTACTGATTCATTTAATTGACTGCATTTGGACTGGGGCAGGTCAGGTCAGGTCATGTCATGCGTAGAACTGATAACAGATGGGCAACCAAATTAGAACAGTGTCAACTCATTAATATTATTGTAGAATTCAGGGCAGAGAGGGAGATGACCAGGTGGAGGATACAACGAGAGAGAGAGAGAGAGAGAGAGAGAGAGTGTCCATTGTTTTGCACTGGACTCCTGATAATGATTCAAAGTAACAACATTCTCGACGCTCTGGCCTCACCATCATCGTCATCATCATCAAGGCGTGTATAGTACTCGTGTAGGTCCCTCGCTCATGAGGATGACGGGGGAGGAGAAGGGTGAGGGAGGTGGAGAAAGGGGGTGAGGGAAGAGGTGTCAGGAGGGTGAGGAACGGGGAGGCGAGAGAGGGCATGTCTGTGTGAGAGATTGGAGGGAGGAGGGGGAAGAGATGGGGGCAGGAGGGGTGTTTACCGCTGAGAATGACGGGGAAGAGAAAGGATGAGGAGGTAAGAGGTAAAGGGAGGGAGTTAATTATATCCAGCGTGGGTGGTGCGGGACGTACTGTGTAGAGCCCCATTTCCCAACCCTGGGGTCGCGACCCCAAGTGTTTTTTCTGGGGTCGCCAAGACCTCAAAATATCAAACATGGTGTTATTATTTTATAATAACACATATATAACTAAACTAGCGGGGTCGCGGTCGTGTCTAAACTTTAGAGGTGCATGATTGGGGTTGCCTGAAAAAAAAATTGGGTGTAGAGCCAGGCGCCGAGTGTAATTATACGTCTGGACTTCCGCTCACTTGAAGGATAAAGAACACAGAGGCCATGTAATTGAATAAGTAAGGTTCATGCGATCGTAATTATCACGATGGAAACTGAAGCACAAGTAAAGTGGAGACGACTGTAACAGTGTGTACCAACTTCCTTTCGCTTGTTTAAGGACACGGGAGGCGGTGGCTGAGTGGTCAGCGCTCGAGCGCGACCTCCAGGAGGACGCAGGTTCGCGTCCCGTCCGCCGCTACATTCAAGCTGGCAATTTTTCAGTCACCGCCACTCTTCAGAACTCTACCCTCATGCTGTACTGAAGACCACCTTTCAACCCGGACTCTATATCCATCCCTTCTGTTTCCTTCATTTCCCTTCTTCCCGCCACCACCTTGGGTGGTGGCGGCAACAACAGTGATTCAGTTTGAATCCAGACTCGATAAATTCTGGGCTAACCAAGATTTGAAATATAATTACAAGGCTCAAATCATCCACCACACACTGCCACAAGTTGTTAACGTAGATCTGGAGTCACAGGCGTAAGCCTCTTCCAGGAGGTCTTCTGTAAGTATCTGTAAGTATCTGTAAGTATATGCCCCTCCTCCTCCTCCTTCCTACGCAGTGATTACTTTACATAATGCATGGAAGGAGGTACCGGGAGAGAGAGAGAGAGAGAGAGAGAGAACATAAGAACATAAGAACATAAGAACGCAGGAGTCTGCAAGAGGCCGGTAGGCCTGTACGAGGCAGCTCCTTTGACCCTAAGCTCCGTGTATCTAACCCCACCTATTATCGCTGTCCATGAATTTATCTAGTCTATTTTGAATGTGACAATTGTATTGGCACTCACCACATGACTGCTAAGCCTATTCCACTCATCCACCACCCTGTTAGTAAACCAATTTTTGCCTATGTCCCTGTTGAATCTGAATTTATCCAGTTTAAACCCGTTACTTCGTGTCCTACCCGGTTCTCTTACCAACAAAACCTTATGAATGTCTCCTTATTAAAGCCCTTCATCCATTTATAAACCTCGATCATGTCTCCACGCACCTTCGCCTTTCTAGAGAATGCAAGTTTAACTGTTTGAGTCTTTCCTCGTATGGCAAGTTTCTCAACCCCTGAATCATCTTAGTCATCCTCCTCTGCACCGATTCTAACATTTTGATATCCATTCCATAGTAGGGTGACCAGAACTGAACCGCATAGTCAAGATGAGGACTAACTAATGCTAAATATAGTTTGAGGAAGACTTCAGGGCTTCTGTTGCTTACGCTCCTTGAAATAAATCCCAGTACCCTATTAGCTCGATTTCTAGCTTGAATGCATTGTGCCCTTGGACGGAGATCAGAGCTCACTAAGACCCTAAATCCCTCTCGCACCCAGACCTACTTATGAGAGTGTCATTTAAGCAATAGTTATGTGAGGGGTTGTTCCTACCTACACTCAGAATACTGCACTTCCTACATTGAACTCCATCTGCCATTTATCCAGTCATATAATCTGTTGAGTTCACCTTGGAGAATACTAGCGTCCTGATCCGACTCAATTACTCTACCGATCTTCGTATCATCTGCAAATTTACTAACATCACTACTAATTCCTGTGTCTAAGTCATTGATATAAATAATAAACAAAAGTGGACCTAATACCGAACCTTGTGGGACCCCACTCGTAACACATCCCCAGTCAGATCTTTTACCATTGATTTGCACTCTTTGCTTCCTATTGCTAAGCCACGCCTTGACCCAGTTCAAAACTTTACCCTCTACTCCGTGAGCCTGTAATTTAAGAGAGAGAGCTAGACTTGAGGTTATCCATTTGCCTTGCTGGGGAACGGAAAAGTCAAAGGTAATGAAGTTTTCTTTATAATAACGAACCTCAGGACAGCAAACGAGTTTTTGCGATGTTGTTCCTTCGTGTAATTCATGTTTTGTGGCGAGGCGTAATTTGGAGGCTTGGGTCGAGACGGGATGTATGTAGTACCGTACGAGAAGGAAAGATGGAGGGGGGATAGAAAAGAGAAAGGAAAGGAGATCAGAAAGAGATGATGGGGAAAGGAAAGAAAAGCTGTAAGTGTGTGTTTTCCGTCTGTTCATATTCTTAAACATTTCCTCGCCCAAGCACACACACTTGACAAGGCTTTTGTAGGAGTTGTGGGCATTTCCAGAGGTAACTTTATGACCCTGGTGGTAGTGCGACTCTTCTTCTGTACCGTGAATGTGAAAACAATGAAAATCCGATTGGTCTCTCTCGTGTGTGTGTGTGTGTGTGTGTGTGTGTGTGTGTGTGTGTGTGTGTGTGTGTGTGTGTGTGGTCTCGTGTGTGTGGTGTCTCTCTCTCTCTCTCTCTCTCTCTCTCTCTCTCTCTCTCTCTCTCTCTCTCTCTCTCTCTCTCTCTCTCTCTCTCTCTCTCTCTCTCTCTCTCTCTCTCTCGTGGTGGCAAGCCAGAGATGCTGTACCTGTTAAAACTTGACTGGGTGACGCGACCAAGGGCAGGGTGGGGAGGGAGGGCATCACGTGCATGTGTGTGTATATGTGTGTGTGTGTGTGTGACAAACAAAACATTGACGTAAAAAGTCGTAAATAGATGTAAAAAGACTTAAATTGTAAAGTGTAAGCTTACTGATATCAGACATTCTCGTCCTGGTTCTAAACACATCTTATGAACGTGGTCTGATGTGAGTCTTTCAATGAGTTTCAGACAATTGCTGAACTGTAAACAAACGCACGTGCTAAGAGAGTGGCCGGCGAAGGTCACGCGAACAGTGCCAACAACATGAATGACGAAGGGAAGAGGAGGGAGGGCTCAAGGGAAGAGGAGGGAGTGATGAAGGGAAGAGGAGGGAGGGCTCAAGGGAAGAGGAGGGAGTGATGAAGGGAAGAGGAGGGAGTGATAAAGGGAAGAGGAGGGAGGGCTCAAGGGAAGAGGAGGGAGTGATGAAGGGAAGAGGAGGGAGGGTTCAAGGGAAGA
Organism: Eriocheir sinensis; assembly: GCF_024679095.1. Classification (NCBI taxonomy): domain Eukaryota; kingdom Metazoa; phylum Arthropoda; class Malacostraca; order Decapoda; family Varunidae; genus Eriocheir; species Eriocheir sinensis. The sequence continues at coordinate 1,287,080 of NW_026111942.1, forward strand.
GGAGGGAGTGATGAAGGGAAGAGAAGGGAGGGTTCAAGGGAAGAGGAGGGAGTGATGAAGGGAAGAGGAGGGAGTGATGAAGGGAAGAGGAGGGAGGGTTCAAGGGAAGAGGAGGGAGGGTTCAAGGGAAGAGGAGGTGATGATGGGAAGAGGAGGGAGTGTTGAAGGGAAGAGGAGGGGTGATGAAGGGAAGAGGAGGAGTGATGACGGGAAGAGGTGGGATTGATCAAGGGAAGATGAGGGAGTGATGAAGGGAAGAGGAGGGAGTGATGAAGGGAAAAGGAGGGAGTGATGAAGGGAAGAGGAGGGAGTGGTGAAGGGAAGAGGAGGGAGTGATGAAGGGAAGAGGAGGGAGTGATGAAGGGAAGAGGAGGGAGTGATGAAGGGAAGAGGAGGGAGTGATGAAGGGAAGAGGAGGGAGTGAAGGGAAGAGGAGGGAGGTTCAAGGGAAGAGGAGGGAGTGATGTAGGGAAGAGGAGGGAGGGTTCAAGGGAAGAGGAGGGAGGGTTCAAGGGAAGAGGAGGGAGTGATGAAGGGAAGAGGAGGGAGTGATGAAGGGAAGAGGAGGGAGGGTTCAAGGGAAGAGGAGGGAGGGTTCAAGGGAAGAGGAGGGAGGGTTCAAGGGAAGAGGAGGGAGTGATGAAGGGAAGAGGAGGGAGTGATGAAGGGAAGAGGAGGGAGTGATGAAGGGAAGAGGAGGGAGTGATGAAGGGAAGAGGAGGGAGTGATGAAGGGAAGAGGAGGGAGTGATGAAGGGAAGAGGAGGGAGGGTTCAAGGGAAGAGGAGGGAGTGATGAAGGGAAGAGGAGGGAGTGATGAAGGGAAGAGGAGGGAGTGATGAAGGGAAGAGGAGGGAGGGTTCAAGGGAAGAGGAGGGAGTGATGAAGGGAAGAGGAGGGAGTGATGAAGGGAAGAGGAGGGAGGGTTCAAGGGAAGAGGAGGGAGTGATGAAGGGAAGAGGAGGGAGTGATGAAGGGAAGAGGAGGGAGGGTTCAAGGGAAGAGGAGGGAGTGATGAAGGGAAGAGGAGAGTGATGAAGGGAAGAGGAGGAGTGTTGAAGGGAAGAGGAGGGATTGATGAAGGGAAGAGGAGGGAGTGATGAAGGGAAGAGGAGGGAGTGATGAAGGGAAGAGGAGGGAGGGTTCAAGGGAAGAGGAGGGAGTGATGAAGGGAAGAGGAGGGAGTGATGAAGGGAAGAGGAGGGAGTGATGAAGGGAAGAGGAGGGAGTGATGAAGGGAAGAGGAGGGAGTGATGAAGGGAAGAGGAGGGAGTGATGAAGGGAAGAGGAGGGAGGGTTCAAGGGAAGAGGAGGGAGTGATGAAGGGAAGAGGAGGGAGTGATGAAGGGAAGAGGAGGGAGGGTTCAAGGGAAGAGGAGGGAGTGATGAAGGGAAGAGGAGGGAGGGTTCAAGGGAAGAGGAGGGAGTGATGAAGGGAAGAGGAGGGAGTGATGAAGGGAAGAGGAGGGAAACATGGAAACATGGAAACGCAGGCAACAGAAAGCCTATTGGCTCATTACGAGGTTGCCCGCTTTGGTGATTTAATCTGCTCGACAGCCTGGGGCCTGGGGAGCAGATGAAAGCACCTCGACATTGAGGAGCAGATGAAAGCGCCTCGATATTGAGGAGCAGATGAAAGCAACTCAATATTCAGTTTACTCCCGACGCAGCGAAGTGACGGTCGATTCTATATTTGAAGGAGTTGATAGTATTCGCATTTACTACTTCTGAAGGAAGATTGTTCCAGTGACGGATGACTCGGTTTGAAAAGAAACTCCTTCCGATGTCTGTGTTACATCGACTAGACTGAATGGGTAAACCGTTATTTCTAGTTCTTAGGTTGGTTTGCAATTCAAAGAAATTGGAGTAATCGACGTTATTGAATTTTTTTAGATACTTGAAGACTTGAATCATATCTCCTCGTAGGCGTCTTTTCTCCAATGTAAAGAGATTGAGTCGCTTGAGTCGTTCCTCGTACGGTTGAGCCCTTAAGGTTGGTATCATTTTCGTGGCGCGTCGTTGAATCCTTTCCAGTAAATCAATGTCCTTTCTGTAATTAGGAGACCAGAACTGTACTGCATACTCGAGGTGCGGTCTTACCATGGAATTATACAAGGATAGCATCACGTCTGGCGTTTTACACTCGAAGTTCCTCGCTATGAACCCGAGCATAGTGTTTGCTTTGTTATATGCTGTTTCACAGTGATTCGCGTGTTTCAGGTCACTGCTGATAGTGACTCCAAGATCCTTTTCCTCCTGCATCGCTTGCAGAGGTCTCCCATTCATGATGTATGTGTGGTTACTATTTCTGGACCCAATGTGCATGACTTTGCATTTGTCAACATTAAAGGACATTTGCCATTTTTCCGACCATTCGATAATGTGATTGAGGTCTTTCTGAATGATTTCGCAGTCGGTCTTTGTGAGGGCCTTTCCCCCCACCTTAGTGTCATCAGCAAATTTCGATATTGTGGATTTCAGTCCTGATTCGAGGTCGTTGATATATATGATGAAGATAATGGGTCCCAGCACTGACCCTTGAGGCACTCCACTAGTGACTGGAAGCCAATCGGAAGGCTGTCCGTTGAGTAGTACTCGTTGTTTTCTGTCGGTGAGCCAATCTCTTATCCACGCGATCAGATTGGCTCCAATGCCCGCCGAGTGCAGTTTCTTAAGGAGTCGCTCGTGCGGTACCTTGTCGAAGGCTTTCTGAAAGTCCAGGTATATAACATCACTGGGGATGTGGGCATCCCAGTTCTTATATATACCTTGGAAGAAGTCTAATAAATTCGTTAGGCAGGAGCGCTTGTTTCTGAAGCCATGCTGGGTGTCGGAGATTACATTATTGTCTTCTAGAAACTTAACAAGTTTGTCTCTAATAATCTTTTCGAGTATTTTTCCTGCCACTGATGTCAAACTTATGGGCCTGTAGTTTAATGCAACGCTTTTGTCTCCTTTTTGAAAATTGGTGTTACGTTCGCCATCTTCCAGTCTTCCGGGACCTTTTTCAATTGAACAGACTGGTTGAATATGTTAGTGAGTGGCTGAAGTATTTGTTGTTTAAGCTCTTTTAATAACCGCGGGGACAAACCGTCAGGTCCTGTTGACTTGTTCGTGTCGAGTTTATCCAAATACTCTTTCACTTCTTGGTCGCATATTGAGTCAATTTTCAGGGGCGTGATTCCCCTCGGCGGGTCAGGGTTCTCGGGCATGGTTTCGATGTTCTCGACTGTGAATACGGATGCGAAGTTACTGTTGAGGATTCTGGCCATCTGTTTACTGTCCTGAGTTGCAGCTCCAGTCTCGTCTGTCAGGGGACCAATATTGGATTTTACTTTCTTTTTCGATCTGATGTATGTGAAGAATTTTTTTGAGTTTGTCTTGATGTCACGCGCTATTTGTTTTTCGTAGTTGCGTTTACTACTCCGAATAAGGGTGCGACAAGCTCTGAGGCTGTTGTGGTACTGAGTACGGGCTTCGGCCGTGTCATTCTCTTTCATTAGGTTATAATTCCTTTTTTTTAAGTTTACCGCCCTTTTTATTTCTCTGGTCATCCACGGTGGATCTACGGCACCATTTACTCGCCTGGGTTTCGTCGGCACTGTAGCCTTTTCTACTCCCAAAAGCTTCAAGGGTTCAAGGGAAGAGGAGCGAGGGTTCAAGGGAAGAGGAGGGAGTGATGAAGGGAAGAGGAGGGAGGGTTCAAGGGAAGAGGAGGGAGGGTTCAAGGGAAGAGGAGGGAGTGATGAAGGGAAGAGGAGGGAGGGTTCAAGGGAAGAGGAGGGAGTGATGAAGGGAAGAGGAGGGAGTGATGAAGGGAAGAGGAGGGAGGGTTCAAGGGAGGAGGAGGGAGTGATGAAGGGAAGAGGAGGGAGGGTTCAAGGGAAGAGGAGGGAGTGATGAAGGGAAGAGGAGGGAGGGTTCAAGGGAAGAGGAGGGAGGGTTCAAGGGAAGAGGAGGGAGTAATGAAGGGAAGAGGAGGGAGTAATGAAGGGAAGAGGAGGGACGGTTCAAGGGAAGAGGAGGGAGTAATGAAGGGAAGAGGAGGGAGTAATGAAGGGAAGAGGAGGGAGGGTTCAAGGGAAGAGGAGGGAGTGATGAAGGGAAGAGGAGGGAGGGTTCAAGGGAAGAGGAGGGAGGGTTCAAGGGAAGAGGAGGGAGTGATGAAGGGAAGAGGAGGGAGTGATGAAGGGAAGAGGAGGGAGGGTTCAAGGGAAGAGGAGGGAGGGTTCAAGGGAAGAGGAGGGAGTGATGAAGGGAAGAGGAGGGAGGGTTCAAGGGAAGAGGAGGGAGTGATGAAGGGAAGAGGAGGGAGTGATGAAGGGAAGAGGAGGGAGTGATGAAGGGAAGAGGAGGGAGGGTTCAAGGGAAGAGGAGGGAGTGATGAAGGGAAAAGGAGGGAGGGTTCAAGGGAAGAGGAGGGAGGGTTCAAGGGAAGAGGAGGGAGTGATGAAGGGAAGAGGAGGGAGTGATGAAGGGAAGAGGAGGGAGGGTTCAAGGGAAGAGGAGGGAGGGTTCAAGGGAAGAGGAAGGAGGGTTCAAGGGAAGAGGAGGGAGTGATGAAGGGAAGAGGGAGGTTCAAGGGAAGAGGAGGGAGGGTTCAAGGGAAGAGGAGGGAGTGATGAAGGGAAGAGGAGGGAGGGTTCAAGGGAAGAGGAGGGAGTGATGAAGGGAAGAGGAGGGAGGGTTCAAGGGAAGAGGAGGGAGGGTTCAAGGGAAGAGGAGGGAGTGATGAAGGGAAGAGGAGGGAGGGTTCAAGGGAAGAGGAGGGAGGGTTCAAGGGAAGAGGAGGGAGGGTTCAAGGGAAGAGGAGGGAGTGATGAAGGGAAGAGGAGGGAGGGTTCAAGGGAAGAGGAGGGAGTGATGAAGGGAAGAGGAGGGAGTGATGAAGGGAAGAGGAGGGAGGGTTCAAGGGAAGAGGAGGGAGTGATGAAGGGAAGAGGAGGGAGTGATGAAGGGAAGAGGAGGGAGGGTTCAAGGGAAGAGGAGGGAGTGATGAAGGGAAGATGAGGAGCGAGTGATGAAGGGAAGAGGAGGGAGGGTTCAAGGGAAGAGGAGGGAGTGATGAAGGGAACAGGAGGGAGTGATGAAGGGAACAGGAGGGAGTGATGAAGGGAAGAGGAGGGAGTGATGAAGGGAAGAGGAGGGAGTGATGAAGGGAAGAGGAGGGAGTGTTCAAGGGAAGAGGAGGGAGTGATGAAGGGAAGAGGAGGGAGTGATGAAGGGAAGAGGAGGGAGGGTTCAAGTGAAGAGGAGGGAGTGATGAAGGGAAGAGGAGGGAGTGATGAAGGGAAGAGGAGGGAGTGATGAAGGGAAGAGGAGGGAGTGATCAAGGGAAGAGGAGGGAGTGATGAAGGGAAGAGGAGGGAGTGATGAAGGGAAGAGGAGGGAGTGATGAAGGGAAGAGGAGGGAGGGTTCAAGGGAAGAGGAGGGAGTGATGAAGGGAAGAGGAGGGAGTGATGAAGGGAAGAGGAGGGAGTGATGAAGGGAAGAGGAGGGAGTGATCAAGAGAAGAGGAGGGAGTGATGAAGGGAAGAGGAGGGAGTGATGAAGGGAAGAGGAGGGAGTGATGAAGGGAAGAGGAGGGAGTGATGAAGGGAAGAGCAGGGAGTGATGAAGGGAAGAGGAGGGAGTGATGAAGGGAAGAGCAGGGAGTGATGAAGGGAAGAGCAGGGAGTGATGAAGGGAAGAGCAGTGAGAGATGAAGGAAGAGGAGGGAGTGATGAAGGGAAGAGGAGGGAGTGATGAAGGGAAGAGGAGGGAGTGATGAAGGGAAGAGCAGGGAGTGATGAAGGGAAGAGGAGGGAGTGATGAAGGGAAGAGCAGGGAGTGATGAAGGGAAGAGGAGGGAGTGATGAAGGGGAGAGGAGGGAGTGATGAAGGGAAGAGGAGGGAGTGATGAAGGGAAGAGGAGGGAGTGATGAAGGGGAGAGGAGGGAGTGATGAAGGGGAGAGGAGGGAGTGATGAAGGGGAGAGGAGTACAAAGGAAAAGCAAACAGCAACAGACCTCTTGGTCCTTACAAGGCGGAGGGAGGGATGAAGGGAAGAGGAGGGACGGATTGAAGGGAAGAGGAGGAAGGGATAAAAGGAAGAGGAGGGAGATATGAAGGGAACAGGAGGGAATGATGAAGGGAAGGGGAAGAGGAGGGATGAAGGGAAGAAAGAAGAAAAATATATAAAGTGGGAAATGATGTTTGTAGTTTTTAGTGGCGTACGCAACACATCCTTGACTTGACGCCTCGTGGACATTTTCTCTCGGTTGTTGGCGGATGTGATGTCATGGTGACGGTCCGCCACTCACGAGGCTGCGAGTGTTTCCTCGCGGGCCACGCGGTCTCCATTGCCTTGCTGTCCCACGCCAACACATCCCGTGGAGATTCGAGCAGGACACTCATGGCCCACAGATAGCGACATTTTCCCCATGACCTTTGATGGTGAGGTGCCTCGTAAATAATCTATAAATAGGAACGTTGAGTGCTCACGAATACATCTTGTTGTTAGTTCCGTCTCGATATATATAACTTGTCTGTGTTTAAGAAAGAAAAATATACAGGTTTGACACGTAGCAGGGAGTATAGTTCGATAATTTCCGGTTCAGAAAAAAAGAGATACAGGCAGTTTAGGGAAGTGACCAATTAGCAGTTAGATAATTTAAGCTTTAGAAGTAAAAAAAAGATTCAGCCATTGTTTCATTAACAGAATAGCGTAGTAATATAGTGTTGCAAACTGTAGTTCTACGTATGTTAGTGTCTACCAGGGAGTGCTTCACTGGGAGGCCAGTTTTTTTTTGTTTTTTTTTTGTTTGTTTGTTTTACAAAGAAGGCATCTCAAGGGCACACAAAAAAAGAAAACAATAATAAAAAAGCCCGCTACTCGCTGCTCCTAAAAAAGAAACAAAAAAGGTGACCGAAAGCAAGATCAAATACGGGAGGAGAGATGTTCTGATACCCTCCTCATGAAAGAGTTCAAGTCGTAGGCAGGAGGAAACACAGATGAAGGAAGATTGTTCCAGAGTTTACCAGCGTGAGGGATGAAAGAGTGAAGATGCTGGTTAACTCTTACATAAGGGGTTTGGACAGTATAGGGATGAGCATGAGTAGAAAGTTGAGTGCAGCGGGGCCGCGGGAGGGGGGGAGGCATGCAGTTAGCAAGTTCAGAAGAGCAGTCAGCGTGGAAATATCGATAGAAGATAAAAAGAGAGGCAACACTGCGGCGGAATTTAAGAGATAGAAGACTATCAGTATGAGGAGGAGAGCTGATGAGACGAAGAGCCTTAGCCTCCACTTTGTCCAGAAGAGCTGTGTGAGAGCCCCCCCACACATGAGATGCATACTCTATACGAGGGCGGACAAGGCCCCTGTATATGGACAGCAGCTGTGCAGGAGAGAAGAACTGGCGGAGACGGTACAGAACGCCCAGCCTCGAGGAAGCTGATTTAGTAAGAGATGAGATATGAAGTTTCCAGTTGAGATTTTGAGTTAAGGATAGACCGAGGATGTTTAGTGTTGAGGAAGGTGATAGCTGGGTGTTGTCAAAGAATAGGGGATAGTTGTTTGGAGGATTGTGTCGAGTGGATAGGTGGAGAAACTGTGTCTTTGAGGGGTTGAAGGACACCAGGTTCCTCTTGCCCCAATCGGAAATAATAGTAAGGTCTGAGGCTAAGCGTTCTGCAGCCTCCAGCCTTGAGTCGTTAAGTTCCTGTAGGGTGGGTCTTCTCTTAAAAGAAGTTGAGTAATGCAGAGTGGAATCATCGGCGTAGGAATGGATAGGACAGTTCGTGTTGCAAAGAAGATCATCAAGGAACAACACAAAAAGAGTGGGAGATAGGACAGAACCCTGTGGGACACCACTATTAATAGATTTAGGGGAAGAACAGTGACCGTCTACCACGGCAGAAATAGAACGGTCAGAAAGGAAACTGGAGATAAAGGTACAGAGAGAAAGATAGAAACCGTAGGAGGGTAGTTTGGAAAGCAAAGATTTGTGCCAGACCCTATCAAAAGCTTTTGATATGTCCAGCGCAATAGCAAAGTTTCACCGAAACGGCTAAGAGAGGATGACCAAGAGTCAGTTAAGAAGGTTAGGAGATCACCATTAGAACGCCCCTTGCGGAACCCATGCTGGCGATCAGATAGAAGGTCAGAAGTGGAAGGGTGCTTTTGAATCTTCCGGTTAAGGATTGATTCAAAAGCTTTAGATAGACAAGAAAGTAAAGTTATAGGACGTTAGTTTGAGAGATTGGAGCGGTCACCCTTCTTAGGCACAGGCTGTATGAAGGCATACTTCCAGCAAGAAGGAAAGGTAGATGTTGACAGGCAGAGGCGAAAGAGTTTGACTAGGCAGGGTGACAGTACGGAGGCACAGTTTTTAAGGACAATAGGAGGCACTCCATCAGGTCCATAAGGCATCTGAGGATTGAGGCCAGAGAGGGCATAGAAAACATCATTTTGAAGAATCTTTATAACAGGCATAAAGGAGTCAGAGGGGGGATGAGTAGGAGGAATATGCCCAGAATCGTCCAGAGTGGAGTTTTTTAGAAAAAGTTTGAGAGAAGAGTTCAGCCTCAGAGATAGATGAGACGGCAGTGTTGCCGTCAGGACTGAGGAGTGGAGGGAAAGATGAAGAAGTGAAGTTGGAAGAGATGTTTTTGGCTAGATGCCAGAAGTCACAGGAAGAGTTAGAGAAAGCAAGGTTTTGGCATTTTCTATTAATGAAAGAATTTTTGGTTAGTCGGAGAATAGATTTGGCACGATTTCGGGCAGAAATGTAAAGTTCATAATTAGCATTAGTTTGAAGGCTCTGGTACCTTTTGTGAGCTGCCTCTCTATCATTGACAGCACGAAAACAAGTGTGAGTAAACCAAGGCTTTTTAGCGTGAGGAGTAGAGAAAGAACGTGGAATGTATGCCTCCATTCCAGAGACAATCACCTCTGTGATGCGCTGGGCACACACAGAGGGGTCTCTATCCTGGAAGCAATAATCATTCCACGGGAAATCGGAAAAGTACATCCTCAGGTCGTCCCACCGAGCTGAAGCAAAATGCCAGAAGCATCGCCTCTTCGGTGGGTCCAGAGGGTGTACAGGAGCGATAGGACAGGATGCAGAAATAAGATTGTGATCGGAGGAGCCCAACGGAGAGAACAGTTTGACGGAATAAGCAGGAGGGTTTGAGGTAAGGAAGAGGTCTAGAATGTTGGGCCGGTCTCCAAGACGATCGGGAATACGTGTAGGGTGCTGGACCAACTGCTCTAGGTCGTTGAGGATAGCAAAGTTGTAGGCTTGTTCATCAGGATGGTCAGTGAGAGAGGATGAAAGCCAAAGCTGGTGGTGAACATTGAAATCTTCTAGGATGGAGATTTCAGCGAAGGGAGAGTGGGTCAAGATGTGCTCCACTTTAGAATTCAAATAGTCAAAGAATTTTACATAGTTGGTAGAGTTAGGTGAGAGATAAACTGCACAGATGTATTTAATAATAGAATGACAATGAAGTCTTAGCCAGATGGTAGAAAATTCAGAAGAGTCAAGGTTGTGGGCACGAGAGCAAGTGATGTCGTTGCGCACGTAGACGCAACATCCAGCTTTGGGTTGAAATTTAGGATAGAGATAGTAGGAGGGAACAGAGTAGAGATTGCTGTCAGTAGCCTAAGAAACCTGTGTTTCGATAAGGAAGAGAAGAGGAGGTTTAGAAGAGGAGATGATGTTCCACAGAATGAAAATTAGAGCGAAGACCGCGAATGTTGCAGAAATTGAGAAGAAAGAGGTTCGAGGAGTTATCAAGACACCTCTCGGGTCGGCAGCCAGAAGGAGAGTCCTCCCTGGGGGAATTTGTGGTCCCCCCCCAGGCGGGGACTCCGAGGCTTGATGTAGGTGCGCCATTTTGAAATTTTAATTTTGGGAAAAGGTGTATATGTTGTGTGAATGTAGTGTGGTGTGGATAAAGAGGATCTGTCTTTAGAGAGCATGCTGAACTACTCTCCGGTGTTGGTGAGACAATAGGGAAACGGTTAGTGAGGACATGGGAAGGGTCTTTGGAGGGCTTCAGCTCCCTTCTCACCTCCCATATATACCTCACCGGGAGTGGCTTGCGCCCGTTCGGTAGGTGTCTTCGTACCTACTCCAGCCAAAAAGGTACGGGAGTGTTCAACGGGAATATCTATCTGTCTCTATCTATCTTCGTGTCAGTACCACTCAGAGGACCGAAGGAAGGTTAGATACGGGCGTGTTAGTGTCAGTAGGCCAAGGAGAGGAACACAGGCAAGGCGTGTTATTTTTTTATTTTTTTTACGTCGCGGCCTATAGCGCCGGTAGGCTTCTTCCCGGTGGGGCCTGATGGTCGGCCCAAGGCTTCTTCCCGGTGGGTCCTGATGGTCGGCCCAGCCCGTTCTGGCGCAGGCGAGTGTTTATAGTGGCGCCATCTTGCATTGACTCATGCTGCCCTCCTAGAGCTCATCTTTGATCCTAGAATCTAGAGTACGGGTTGATAGGTGGTCTTCTGGACAGCATGTGGGTAGTTTTTTTTTAAGCCACTCGGCGGCAGCTGAAAAATCCCAGCTTGGTGGCACCGGGCGGGGATTGAACTCGCGTCCTCCTGAACGCTGTGCTGTTACTCTGTCGATTCAGCACTGAGAATAAGACAGGGAGGTTAGTTACGGGGTTTTGAGTGTCTTCATCACTCACGGGATCAAAGAGAGGTCAGGTAGAGGCCTGGCTGGGGATGGCAGACCGAGATTAAAGGTTCCGAGGCACAGTCCGTCGTGTGTTTTATCAACAAAGTGATCGAAAGTTGCAAGATTAATCGTGTATAATTTATATTTTAGCAACCAATCATAATAGTCGTGTTTCAGCAATAGAACAGTGGTCGAATGTTGCAAGATTAATCGTGTATTTCAGCAACCAATCATAATAGTCGTGTTTCAGCAATAGAACAGTGATCGAGTGTTGCAAAATTATTAGTACCGCCCATGTTATTGTTTACCACTGGGCGTTTCACAAGGAGGTTTGTTACGGGTTGTCAGTACCACTCAGAGGACCAGAGAGGGGTAAGGTAAAGGCCTGTGTGTGTATGACAGACCCAAACAGACCCGGATCAAAGGCTCCGAGGCACAGGCCGTCGCGTTTGCCGAGCGGCTGATCCGCGCCAAGGACCCTCGTCGCCCGTGTGCTCGTGTCCTTTGGGGTCCGGTTCGACATGTGTGCCACAACCCTCGGGGCGTCGGGCCGCCAGTGACATTCGGGTTACTGCCAATTTACTTTCCCCGGCTGCCTCGTGCGTCCATTTATCGACAGAACCATAAGACCGGACGAACAGCTCATGGGCGGGCGCTGTGCCGATTGCTTCTGCCGGGACAAGGACGAAGGAGGGAGGAGGCCGTGGAAATGTAGCTTGTATACGAGTCATGAGTCCATTACGTAACGTGAGGGAAAGAAGACCTGCCCAAGTGATAACATTCTCTCATAGTCAAGGAAGCAGCTCAAGGGGCAAAGTAAAGTTTAAAGAAAAATAACTTGGCGCTGCTCCTGCATATAAGAGAAAGAGGGTCAGAATCAGATGGAGAGGCTTCTTGATACTTCCCGTTTGTATGCGTGAAGTCTTAGGCAGAAGGAAATACACACAAAAGAAGGCGAGTGACAGTGGCTAAGGGTCGGAGCCCAAGCACACATATTGACAAGTCTTTCGTAGGAGTTGCGGGCTTTTCCATGGATAGTTTTATGACTCTAGTGGTAGTTTGATGAGGTTTCTCTACTATGAACCAAAAATATAACAGTCATAGTACCCCATTGATCTCCTTTTCGGCCTTTGGAAATAGATGATTTGAGAGAGGCGGAAGCGTCTGAGAATACCGACCCTTTCCTTTCCGTGGCCAGACAGTTATCGTCGCTCCATCACTTCGGTAACGCTGTGAAGGGAACGCTCCAACACAACATATACCGCGACACACGCACTTGTGACTCCCTCACATATGGGGGTGAGGGGGTAGGAGAGCAGCCTTGGTCCGGGGTCCTCAGTCTGTCCCATTAAGTACCCGATGAGTTATCAGTCCACCGATCGGTATATACGCCATTAATCTGAATAGGGAATGGTTGCATGTCAATGCAGATTCAGTGTTCAGCGCAGTTAAATTTCAAAGGCTGCTGTCACGAGGTTGAAATTATAAGGACTATATTGAACCTTATCATTATAGCAAATGCAATGATACTGCACAGTAATGAAGCTGCAGTTCCTTTATAAAGATAATAGATATATGACAGCCATTTAAGCAACCCCTGGAAACGCCGAGATAAGAACATTAGGGGTCATATTCTTAAACATTTCGACGGCCCAGCTCACACTTGACAAGGCTTTCGCAGGAGTTGTGGGCATTTCCAGGGGTAGTTTTATGACCCTGGTGGTAGTTTGACTGCTCTTCTGTACCGTGAACCAAGAACAGCGCTCATGAGAACCCGATTTATCTCTTTTCTGGCCTTTGGAAATAGTTGATGTGATAGGCGGAAGAGTCTGCAAGAGGCCGGTAGGTCTATACAAGAGAGCTCCACTGAACCTAACCTCACTATCCACGAATTTATCTAACCTTGAATGTACCTATCGTATTAGCACTCACCACATGACTGCCAAGCCTGTTCCAATTTTCCACCACTCTACTGATAACCCAATTCTTGCCTGCCTTTATTGAAGCTGAATTTATCCCTCTGCACACAACTTTACATTCTTGTTCATCCCTATTCTATCCACATCCCTTCTGGAAGAGTTAACCAGCATATTTATTCTTTCATCCTCTCCTCTGGTAAACTTTGGAACAGCCTTTTTTTCATCTGTGTTTCCTCCTGCCTACGACTTGAACTCATTTAAGAGGAGAGTATCAAGACACCTCTCCACCCGAAATTAACCTCTCCTCTGGCCTCTCGTTCTGTTTTCTTTTGTTGGAGCAGCGTCTACCCGACCTTTTGTTCATGTTTTTTTTTCCTTGTGTTGGCTTCCTTGCTGTAAATGAATAAATAAACCCATTGCCACGTGTCAGAAGGGAGTGTGTGGTATGGTCTAGGCAGCTGATCGGGCGCCCTCACAGTAACTCTCCTGCTTATGTCACGGGCGAGTCTTTGGCTTGATTACATTTGTGATGCGCCGGGGAAGGTATTTGCTGGCGTGGGAGCGAGAGTTGTGGTTGTGTTGTGGTGCTGAATAACTCACTCTTCCCTTGATTCAGTACTATCAATACTATCACAGGGGTTGTCACTATTACTACTATTGCTAATATCACATACTATTCATTCATTTATAATACTATCACAAGCTATTCATTCACTACTATTACTACTATCACAATTCAGTTTTCCTATACGTTACTACTACCACTACTACTACTACTACCACTACTACTACTACTACTACTACTACTACTACTACTACTACTACTACTACTACTACTACTACTACTACTACTACTATTTCTTTTAACTTTGGGGTCTTCACTAACTACCGTCACTACTATTATTATTTCATTAGTCTTTCTAATACTATTTTCTATTTCTAATACTATTCCTAATGGCGGGATCAGCGGACATGCCATTCTCTCTCTCTCTCTCTCTCTCTCTCTTGTAATGTGTATATTATAAAAAAAATGTGAATGTGTGAATGTATGTCGTATCGCCATGGCCCAGTGGCGCCAGGACGTTACACACAGACGCTACGTTGTGCTTAGGAGGTGCTCCTTGCCGTGGGAACGGTGCTGATGCAGCAAGCATGCTATCCGCTGGCCGCTCCTGTACCAAGAGAAGCCGGCAGATCAGAGCGGGCGGCGGAGGAGGGCACAGGACTTCTCGGAGTGTGCGTACGACTTACGACTCGTCCACAAAATACTGTAACTATTCTGTGAATATATTTAAAAAGCAATACAACCATTTAATCAACCAGAGAGAGAGAGTAAATTAAGTGAACTCAAAGTGAACTTAACGGCTCCGCTCGGCCAACACATAACACACATCACTTAACTAAAAGGCTATTGTGTTGTCTCACGACTTCTATCAACTGGAGAAAGCAGGCAACGGTACACCGGACCTCACGTGAGATAACAGTTCGCGCCTTAATCAAAAACACAAAAAAACAGCTAACAAAAAGGCTAACAAAAGTGGTGAACAGCGGCTTCCGGACCTTCTCCGAAGTGTTCTGTGTGTTATCTCTCTCTCTTTTACCACTTAACACTTAACGGTGGCAAGTGTCGTCAAGGGGCAGACAGGCAAGTGTGCAGGAAAGCTGACACAAGCAACGCCATTCCCCCTTGGCCCGTCCGAGTCGAGTCAGCACACTCCACCACACCGCCCCGCGCGCCCCGCCCCGACGCGCCCCGCGCGCCCACATCGCCCACTGTCGGGATCCCGCTTCCCAATTCTGGGACGCCCACTTGTCTGCCTACGACACAGTCATTCGTGGGTGGGCGCTCACCTTCGCCTTGGTGGAGATCTTGGTGGAGCGTGGTCGCTCCTCCGCCCCTTCCTCACCGCTGCCAGCCGCTGCCGGGCACTGCCGGCGGTCTCTCTGGCCGCTCCAAGGACGCGGGGGCAGCCAGCCAAGGACGGGGACAGCCAGCCAAGGACGAGGGCGAGCCAGCCGAGGACGAAGGAGTGCCACGGGCACAATCTTCACACTTTTTTTTATGGTATTCACATGCATGTAGCTGACACACCACTAATTATATTAATACACCACTTGTTGATGACATTTCAGGTTATTTTTTTTACGTGCTTTGTGCGTCTCCGTGTGGAGCCGTATCTAGTTTCCTTTAGGCTGTTGAATTTTATTCAGGTGTAGAGGGATGTTTAATATTTTTCCTGATTTGTGAACATTGTTTGCATTTTATATATAATCCTTCATTTTTTTTTCTCCTTTCTTTTGTGTGTTTTCTTGCACAGTGGGGAAGTTTTTATCATGCTAAGTATTCACTCATTGTTCTTTTCCTCTTTTAATGCGTTTTGGAGGCATCTGAGGCGAGTGAGCACACACTTAGCGGTGATACTTTTTCTTTTCCCATATTTTTCCTCATGAAGCCATATCTTTCTAATGCCTTTTTTTTAAATGGCAGGTCAGTCTGATAAAGAGATAGACATTTTGGCCAAGGAGTTCCAGAAGTTGATGCAGGATTCGGAAGCGCCCGCCGAGGATGACAATTCCCGTGTCCTAAGGAGCGGGTCAACTCATGACAGAGTTCCTCCTCCTCCTCCTTCTCTCCCGCATGATAACAAAGGTAATATCTTGACTAACCAAGAATTAACAATGGCTACTAACACTATTAAACTTCTGCCGACTACGGCATCAGTCAGAGCTTTCGCAGGCAATGAACCGGATTACAGTGCGAGACTTCATCCTGCAATGCGAGGATGTTATGAACAACTCATTTGTGTCAGAACCGGGTGATAAAATCTCCTTCATTAGGTCTAGATTAAAGCCGGGGTCAGAAGCATCAGCTGTTATGTACACCAGCGCGTTCATGGAACCGCAACAAACCAAGGATTATGCCCAGTTTCGGTCACATTTTCTGGAGTCTTTTGGGGAAGATGTTAGGCACAGCCTCGTCAAAGGTGTTAATGTAGCTGTGACCAAATTGATTTCAGCTGTGGAGAGTAAAGAGCTTTTAGCCGGACAAGTAGACGCCTATCGGTTGTCTACTGATATGGGCGTCTATCTGAAAGCTGGTGGCTGGACTGAGGGAGAGAATATGTCTCTATCCAATGTTCTCAAATTTTTTGAATTTTTTGTATACATGGCTGTCATCAAGGGCCAGTTTCGAAAAGGTTCTTTATCCCTAGCCTACGGCCCCACTGACAAGTTGCACGACTTCATGCTTAAAATAAAAACTAAGATGGAGGAGAAAGACGGAGCGCCAGTCCCCGCTGTAGCCTCTGTCGACCAGAAGGCCGCTAATGTTAGCGCGTCCTCATCAGTGGTGGCGGCCACCACCGAAAAGCCTAAGCGCCACTGTTCGTACTGTCAGCGCGATGGTCATACGGTTGACTATTGTCTAAAACGTCAGCGGGATCGCAAGGCTACTAGGGAGAAGGGAGGCTCGCCGATGTCAGGCAAATCTGCTTCTCAGAAGACCCCGGCCGCTTCAAAAAGTCGAGCCGCGGGCTACCACACTGGCAAGTTCTGTTTTGTTCACGGTGCTGGTAGACACACCACAGAGGAGTGTTTCTCTGTGCTCCAGTTAAAGAAAGAGCGAGCAGGAAAGTTCGTGAAGGGGTCGGGGGAAGCCGAGCTTCCCCCCAAAACCGACCCAGGGTAGCAACCCGGGGGGGGGAGGATACCGAGACTGCAGTGCAGGCTGACAAAAGTAGCTTGTATGAATCTGTTGTGGCCGCGTGCAGTCAACCTGAAATAATGGCGCTTAAAGTCAAGCTGGGTCCGCTACAAGCGTCATTTGCGGTCGACACCGGCGCGGCGGTTAATGTGTTGTCTGAAAGGACATACTTAGCTTTGAAACGCGCGTCGCGGGGAGGCCGCTACCAGCTACGACCCTCGGACCTGAGCCTTTGCGGTGTCACCGCCGACAGGCTTAACATCCTTGGGTTGGTGAGTTTGCCAGTGAGTTTGGGACGAAACACCCCTGTCATGCGTTTGGATTTTTACGTGACGTCAAACTTTTCCCTGCCGTCTGACGGTCTTCTTGGGTTGTCGTCACTGAGGTCTAACCGCATGGTAATACATCCAGATAGTAATACAGTGAGGTTTCAAGGGAGATGTTTCAAGGCCATGGATCAACCTGTGCGCCTCGCTTCTCCCTGGGAAAGAAGAGAAATACCCAGCAAGGGTCGGGAAAGTGTTTCTCCAGAGTCGTTCGTGCATACCGTGCCGACTCTTTCCACGGTGCCGGTGCATGACGCGGGCACCACTTCACTTCATGGTCAACCACCAACACCAGCTGACGTTTGTGGGGGATGGAAAAATGTCAATGCGATAGTCGTGGGGAATCACGAAATCCCTCAGCGAACCGCAATGCACGTCCCTGTGTCAGTCCCTAACGCCACCGTAGGTTGTGACATCTGCCTAGAAGGGCCTAGTCGTGTCAACACGCTAGCGATAGAGTCCACCCTTAACACGGTGCGCGAGGGAGGTAGGACCGTAGCTTTAGTGGTTAATGCCACTGGCGGTCCAGTTAAACTCAGAAATGGAGTCATTTTGGGTCGCGCTTTAGCGTTCGACGGACAGGTGTCCCCAGACCCTTTAGAGTTAAAGCGGCCTTGTGTCGGCGCAGTGGGTCAACCCGCCGCCGGCGACACATCTTGTCAGGCCTCATCTGTCGATTCTTTAGTCAAAGTGGTCGATTATCCCGAGCTTAAGGGCCCGCTTCTGAAACTTTTACATCAGTATCGTGAGGTCATTGCCCTGCCCGGTGAACCTTTAGGTGCGACTGCTGCGACAGAACACAACATTAGGGTTAAACCCGACACCAAACCGGTGTACATTCCTGCGTACAGACTCCCACACAGTCAAAGGCAGGTTGTAGATGAACAGGTTAAAGATATGTTGGACCAGGGTGTTATTCAGCATTCCCGGTCTCCGTGGAACTCGCCCTTGTTTCTAGTCCCTTAAAAGGACGGGAGTTTCAGGCCTGTCATCGATTTTAGGAAAGTAAATGAGGTGACTGAGGATGATAGGTACCCTCTGCCTGTTTTAGGTGACTTGTTAATGTCCCTGGGGCAAGGGAATAATATTTTCAGTAGTCTTGACCTTTTAAGTGGGTACTGGCAGGTGCCGATGGCAGCTGAATCCAGAGAGATTACAGCCTTCAGTACCCCTAGCGGTCATTTTGAATGGTTAAGGATGCCATTCGGCCTCAAAACCGCACCCATTACTTTTCAGAGGATGATCAACACATTGTTCTCAGACATGATAGGCAAAGAAGTCTATGCATATTTAGATGATTTAATCATCTGCAGCAAGGATGGCGCCAGTCACCTAGCTAAACTAGAAGCGGTTCTGCTTAAACTCAGAGGCGCTGGCCTTAAGGCCAAGCTGACTAAATGTGAATTTTAAAGGCGAAAATCACCTTTTAGGCCACACTGTTGATGGAGATGGTATCCACGATGGACGATAAAATATCGGCCATAAAGAATTTTCCGCAACCCAAGACCGTCGAAAACGTTCGTTCTTTCCTTGGGTTGTCCGGCTACTATAGGCCTTTCATACAAGGTTTTGCCAAAATTGCTTCGCCTCTAACACAACTCTTAAAGAAAGATGTCACTTTTCATTGGAATGCCCCACAACACAAGAGTTTTACAGACTTGAAGTCAGCGTTAATCAACGCTCCAGCCTTGGCATTCCCGGACTACAACGTCTTGGTGCTGTTTTGATGCAACCGGACGCTCGCGGTAAAAATCGCGCTATTGCGTACGCAAGTCGTACTTTAAAGCAGGCTGAGTCGAACTATTCAGTGACCCACCAGGAAACCCTAGCGGTTGTTTGGGCTCTTAAACATTTTAGGGATATTATCCTTGGCTATCCTATCACTGTCTTTACGGACCACGCGCCAGTCACCGAGCTTTTTAAAGGTAGAAACCTCACCGGTCGCCTCGCACGGTGGTACCTGACTATCCAGGAGTTTGGGCCAACCTTTAAGTATTTACCTGGCCGCGCGAATGTCGTCGCGGATTCACTGTCTAGGAACGTACCTGTTGGCTCAGTGGCAGAAGCGCTTACTGAAATTCAAAATTTCAGTCTTAAGGATTTAGCAGCAGCCCAGCGTCGCCATGACGTTTGGGGTAAGGTAATATACGCTCTGGAGTCGGGTGACGAAACAAGTCTCCCGCCTCTACCTGTGTCTTTTTCACAATTCTTCTTGTCACAGGACGGTGTCCTGTGCCGCTACTGGCCCCGCAAAAAGGAGTCTGTCGCACAGTTTGTGCTACAGTAGTGTTATGTACCGGCGGTGCTGAACTTAGTTCATGACGCGATCATTGCTGGTCACCCGGGGAGGGAGCGCACACTAACAGCGGCCCGAGCGGTCTATTTTTGGCCAACTATGCGTGTAGATATTGACGCGTATGTGGGTAAGTGTGTCAAGTGTGCCCAACATAAAGGGACGGTGCCTAGGCCTGCGCCGATCCTAGAATACCCGCCCCCTGCCCGGCCTTGGGATGTAGTTTCTATTGACTTGCTACAGCTTCCCGCCAGCCACCAGGGCTCTAGGTACCTCTTAGTTTGTGTAGATCACTTGTCTCGGTACGTTGTTTTAGCCCCAGTGCAAGATAAATCTGCTAAGTCCATTGCTCATGCCCTGATAACTCATCTCATTTGTCCGTATTCCACACCTAGAGTGTTGTTAAGTGATAATGGAACCGAGTTTCGAAATCAACTTTTAGCAGAAATATGCAAACAGTTTGCCATTACCCAATCTTTTACAGTCAGTTATCACCCAGCCAGCAACGGCCTTGTTGAGCGCGCGAATAGGAAGATTTTAGATGTCTTGCGCCCGGTCGTTAGCGGACTTCAGCATACATGGGAGGACTGGCTGGCATATGTTGCAGCAAGCATAAACAGCAGTGTTTGTGAGTCAACGGGACAATCTCCCCACTACATAATTTTTGGGGTTGAGAAGAGACTCCCGTATGACCTGCTTGGTAGTTCTCATTCACCTGTATATAATGTAGATGATTATTCTAAGGTTCAACTCAAGGTTTTCACAGACATTCATAGCGAAGTCAGAAAGAGACTACAGGCTACATCTGAGGCTATGTGCTTGCAGCAACACAAGCGTGCCGCCCCTGTTTCCTTGAAAGTGGGTGACTTTGTTATGATTCGAGTCCCAGAGATATTCGAAGTTGTCCCCTAAATCCGTGGGCCCACGCCAGATAGTTAGGCAACTAGGTGGTCACAAATTTGAGCTTTATGATCTCATTTTTAATTCATACGAAATTGTGCATAGTGATCGCCTCAAAAAGACAGACGCCCAGCCTGAGGTCATCGATTCGACTTTAGTTGAACCAGCGAGAACCGCCTGTTTGCCTCAGCCTGACGATGCTTTGTCTATCTTTCCAACACACGACTATAACCTGCGTCCTCGCCAATAAGGGTTTTCTGCTTGGTTCCAGGAAATGTTGTCCCTCACCTTCTACTTCCTTCTGCGCTCCGTTCTGGCTGCAGACCCTGCGCACCTCAAGCCGGGGGCCCTCTCTGCTCATTTGGGCCGGGTTTCTCTGGTCGAGGATGTCCTGTGGGTCCAGTACCCGTTTACTGCTCTGGTGGAATTACCAGGCACACTGAGGACAATAACGGAACAAGTGACTGGGGTTGTGTTGCAGATGGATATCAATGCTCCTGAAGACGGTCTCCTGCGTCTGATGCATGACCGCATAAAGTACTTGAATGATACTCTAACCCTGGCTTTGGAGAACTACGCAGCTCTTTCGTTTCCTAACCGTACTAAACGGGGCTTGATTGATGGGATTGGGCAACTTTCCGCATGTTGTTTGGAACCGCAATGGATGAGGATGTGGAGGAACTGCGGGATAGGTATAACCGTTTGGCTTCACTTGCTGCTACTCAACACAAAACCATTAGGATGAATTCCTTCCACATTTCCAGACTTGAGCATGCAGTACAGGATATTGCTTCTTATTCCCGAACCTTAGGCTCTTCCATTAATGAGTTGTGGACCGGCATGGCTAATATGTACCAAATGGAACTTGTTCTACAAACCTTGCCTGCCTTGGAGAGTGCAGTCAACTCTATCCTCCATACTAATGCTCTGGTAATACAGAATGTAGTGGATGCAGACTGTGGTAGGGTTACCTCTTCTCTTTTTCCTGTCAGGGATTTGCAAAAGGCTTTGAAAATAGGAGTAGAGAACCACCAACTAACACCTTTGTTTGACATGCATGCCATACACCACTACTATCCCTTGCTTGAGTCATTCCTGACGTCGGAAGCTATAGTAATTCACGTTCCCTTCAGGTCAAAGGATGTGTTTGAGGTTTATCAGCTGGAACCTTTCCCTTTCTCAGTCAATAACTCGGTGATGGTGCTGGACTTACCTGCCACAGTGGTCTTAATTCGTAATGATCTATCGCTTTATGCAACGGGCCAGCCGTCAGACCTAGGGTCCTGCAAAACAGAGTATCACAATCTCTATTGTGCTCAGCGTCACTCTTTGCATTCCTCCCGTTGACAGGTGGTATCTGCGAGGTGGTGCTGACCCAGTCGGATGCTTCTAAAGCTCTAGAGACTTGCCCCTATCGTCACGTCGTCCCTAAATCGCTTTTCCACAGGAGGTTCTCCGGATTTCACTACTTCTTTTTCACACTACCAGTGTTTGTGACAGTGGTCTGTCCCGAAGGTTCAACTTATAGAGAGGTTGCAGGTCACCTGGCGGTACGGGTGGCTTGTTCCCTACGTTCTGTCAATTTGACAACCTTTCCGGAGACGCTCCATCATGGATTTGCGGCCACAAATGCCATCCCAATCTATCCTATTGACAGTTTAGTGAATCTCACCTTTTCTAGAATGAAGTATGTGACAAATAGCCTTTCCGAGCTAACCTTTTCAAATTTCTCGGAATTGGAGTCAGCTGTCCATGACTCTCTACCGGTTTACCTTGCCCCATATGTACATTACCCATCACTGATCTTGCCGGTGGTTCTTTGATCATCATTGTCATCCCCCTGTTCTGCCTTGTTAAGCGGGCTCTGACTTTGTACAACCATCTTCAGGCAAGAGTTGCCCCACCGCGCTGAGTTCGTACGCATTGTGACTCGAAGATTCAGTTTGTATCAAATCTTCTTCACGGATTTTTTTTTTCTTTTCTTCTTACTATTCCACATAGCTCCGTTACCATGTATCCTAATGACAATTTAGTCAATTTGTTTTTTTTTAGGATGTATTTTGTAAATAACTATTCGAGCTATTGTTTTGTTTTCTCGGAATAGTGCTGAGCTTCCACGTCCACGACTCTAGCCCTGTTTACCTCGCCCTGTATGTACTTTGCCCATTTATTGTTACTTCCATGATTATTTTTCTTGTCATTGGCATTTCCCGATGTTGTATCGTTAGGCGGGCTCTGACTTGTATATATTTTTTTTTACATGCAACCATAATAGGCCCTCGTTTAACTAGTACACATTGTGCGACTGTAACATGGGTAGGTACACTGATTTTAAGGGTCGGATGAGCCGCGAGGTCGCGACTTTTTCCGTGACCGAGCGATGTAATGTGTATATTATAAAAAAATGTGAATGTGTGAATGTATGTCGTATCGCCATGGCCCAGTGGCGCCAGGACGTTACACACAGACGCTACGTTGTGCTTAGGAGGTGCTCCTTGCCGTGGGAACGGTGCTGATGCAGCAAGCATGCTATCCGCTGGCCGCTCCTGTACCAAGAGAAGCCGGCAGATCAGAGCGGGCGGCGGAGGAGGGCACAGGACTTCTCGGAGTGTGCGTACGACTTACGACTCGTCCACAAAATACTGTAACTATTCTGTGAATATATTTAAAAAGCAATACAACCATTTAATCAACCAGAGAGAGAGTAAATTAAGTGAACTCAAAGTGAACTTAACGGCTCCGCTCGGCCAACACATAACACACATCACTTAACTAAAAGGCTATTGTGTTGTCTCACGACTTCTATCAACTGGAGAAAGCAGGCAACGGTACACCGGACCTCACGTGAGATAACAGTTCGCGCCTTAATCAAAAACACAAAAAAAACAGCTAACAAAAAGGCTAACACTCTCTCT
>NW_026111942.1:1314803-1329803 GCF_024679095.1 Eriocheir sinensis
TCCTTCTCTGTTTATGGAGATTTCATTCCTTAGTGACCTAATATCTTGAGGGTTGTCTTCTCCCCTTTCATTTTGATTGGTAATATATCCGGTCAAGGAGGCTGTGATTCGGAGTGAGTTCCCGAATTCAGACAGCCAGATTTTGCGGGTTGGTGATGCCGAGCCCACCCATTCTTGGCGGCAACTCCAGCAATCTTCTCTCCTGGTCACTGGGACATCTCCCATTTGCTATCGCCGGTATGAAGGTGTTTCTGATAGCATCTTCCAGAGGTTTTAGTAACGGAGCAACATCAGGAACTGTCCTCATGAGGTAGTTCCATTTATGCTTGACACCGTACGTAAATGCTGTGTAGGCTGCCTGCGGTTCTGTTTTGGCGATTTCGCTCAGCCTCTGCAGTTCGGACTCCCAGCGCTTTACAGCTGTTTTCACATATTCGGTTCTGTATTCAGCTGTTCCAATGGCTGCCCCGAGGTGTCTTTCTCCAGTCACTGACAGTTTCACGTTACTGCCCTGGAATGATGTTTTGGCCCGATCGTATGCCTCTGGTTTTACTGTCACCACAGACTTCGTGGCGTTGGGATGGTACCCTATTTTAGGGCCGTGTTCATTGACGAGGTCCCACCATTTCCTGAGGTCTGCAGACTTTCCTACCCCGGTGAGGTCATCCGCATATGCCACCTGTTTGACGTTGGTGTTTTCATGGCGGATGATGTCCTGCAGCTTCATCATTCCCAGGGCAAACATTGCCATGGCCACTGGGTCCCCCTGGGTGGTGCCCTCTGAGGATTGTATGGCCACCGGGTCTCCAAGTCGTTGGTCATTATGACTGCTGATGAACAGTCTGGCAGGCTCCTTGTATGTATTTTCAATATATTGGGCGAATATAGGGCACTTGATTTTGATGTTGTGCAGAGCTGTTTCCGTATTGATGTTGTTGAACGCATTTGCAGCGTCCACCATCAGCACCGCCTCGCATTCTGGGTCTTCGAACATTTTCCTGACGGCGTGAATGGCAGCTTCACACCCAGCCTGCTGACCCGCACACACTTGGAGGTTTCCCACCGCCTTCCTCACGTCGTCCTTCACCACCTCCATGACAGCCTTGCCTATGATCCTCCTGAGCACCTCCCCCATCCCGATGGGGCGACAGCCTGTTTTTTATACAGCGGGATGAGCCGGCAGGCCATCAAAGGCTCGAGGTGTTGGCAATTCTCTGACGCCAATTTTCTTGCTAGGGCGGCTATTGCGTCGCGAAGATCCACAGCTGGATTACCAAAGATGCTCTTACTGAGGAGGTGTTTCCACCCCTTGGCATCCAGGCCTGATGGTCCAGCCTCTCCCTGCGTGTGAAGGGGGTGCCTCCAGATCACGTCACCGCTGATATGGTCGAAGACAACTCGATGCGGTGGGGTGTAGTCCCCTAGGAACTTCATTTCTGGATGTGCAGGTCTAGCATCTGGATGCTTGTCCTTAAGGATCTGGCGTGTCTCTTCCGTCATGGGAAGGACTCCCGCTGCCTCATCTTCTATTGACAGTGATCTAGTTCCTATGGCCACTTTGCCTTGTCTCATCTTGTCAGCAAAGTTTTTAGCCCTGTCGTTACTGTCCTTCTTGCGAATGTTACGTCTGCCTAGTCTTTCCTGCAGTGTTTTAGCTTCGTCAAGTAGCTTCCGGACGTCCCCTTTCCTCCACAGCTCCATTCTTCTTTGTACCGCCTTCACGTCCTCAGATTGTTTCGACTTTTTGTGAGTCCGTTGGCATGAGGTGCGGTAGTATGGCCAGAATCTTTAAAGTGTAGGGGGCGATTTGCGATTTGCGATTTGCGATCTACTACTACTACTACTACTACTACTACTACTACTACTACTACTACTATGCTACTGCTACTGCCACTTCTACTACCGGTTGCTACTTCTTACGAAACAATGCATAGCCACTAGATTTTGTTGATGTATGTTGATTTTACTACTACTAGTACTACTACTACTACTACTACTATTACTACTACTACTACTACTACTACTACTACTACTACTACTACTACTACTACTAC
Organism: Eriocheir sinensis; assembly: GCF_024679095.1. Lineage (NCBI taxonomy): Eukaryota > Metazoa > Arthropoda > Malacostraca > Decapoda > Varunidae > Eriocheir > Eriocheir sinensis. Next base: position 1,316,858 of record NW_026111942.1, read on the forward strand.
TGCCACTATAAGACTACATACTTCTGCTGCTACTACTTATATTGCTACTATTCTCCTACTTATTCTTGTTCTTGTTCTTATACTACAACAACTACTACTACTACTACTACTACTATTACTACTACTACTACGGTACTACTATTACTACCACCACCACCACCACCACCACCTCCTCTATCATCTCTTTACTTCTACCGCTAATAACCTGTTGACAGTCTGAAGAAGCACTTAAGGCTAAGCTCACAAAAGACGTTTAGTTACTTTTGGCCCCCGAGAGAGACGGATTGGAAACTTGCAAATGTCACACCAATTTTCAAAAAGGGGGACAAGTCTCATCCAGGAAACTATCGACCAATTAGCCTGACATCTATTGTTTGTAAGTTAATGGAGACTATCATTCGCGACAATATGGTGAAATTCTTCGAAAAAAATAATATCATAAATAGTTCGCAACATGGCTCCGTAGTAAACGTTCGTGTTTGACTAACTTACTTGATTTTTTTCACTATATTTTTGAGGTGTTCGATGAAAGTAGATCAGTAGATATCATATATCTGGATTTTCAAAAGGCATTTGATAAGGTCCCCCACCAACGATTGCTCAGCAAACTACTGGCGCACGGTATCTCGGGTAACATTCACAATTGGCTTGCGGACTGGCCCTCTGAGCGGAAACAGAGAGTAGTTCTAAACGGTGTAACATCTAACTGGCTCGATGTCAAAAGCGGCGTACCTCAAGGATCAGTGCTTGGCCCCATGCTCTTCTTAATTTATGTTAATGATATCGATGATGGGCTCACTTGCAAAGTATCAAAATTTGCTGATGACACAAAAATTGCTAGTAAAGTAACTGCGATACTCGACGAAGAAGCCTTACAATCAGATCTAGATCGACTTGCACGTTGGGCCAATCAATAGCAAATGAAATTTAACGTTGAGAAATGTAAAGTGTTGCACATCGGAAAAAATAACAATCGCGTTCGGTACGTAATGAATGGCCAACAACTTTCTGCAGTAAGTAGTGGAATCACTATATCAAGCGATTTAAAGCCCGGTCAGCATTGTTCAGAGGTAGTTAAAACTGCAAACAAATTGGTTGGCTTCATCGGACGAGTCTTTAATAATAAATCGGAAAAAGTAATATTAAAACTGTATAATTCGTTGGTTCGACCCCGTCTAGAGTACTGTGTACAGTTTTGGTCTCCCTACTACAGAAAAGACATAGAAAAGTAGGAACGGGTCCAACGAAGAGTAACAAAGATGATTCCTAGGTTGAGAAATTTATCATATGAACAAAGGCTTAAAGAAGTAAATTTATTCAGCCTATCAAAACGAAGAATGCGAGGCGATCTAATAGAAGTGTTTAAAATGTTCAAAGGATTCAGTGATATTAATGCGGAAGATTACTTTACAATTGATCGATCAAATAGAACAAGAAGAAATCACAATTTGAAGATAAGTGGTAAAAGATTCTCGTCGTACGAAGCTAAACACTTCTTCTTCAATCGAGTTGTTAATGTTTGGAACTCTCTACCTTGTGATGTCGTTGATAGTACAACAGTTACGGCCTTCAAGAATAGATTAGACAAGTGTTTTGAATCCAACCAGCAACTAAGATATTACTCATTGTCGTAATAACGTTAAGTTCTTTCGAATACTGGTGTCCTTGTCCGCTTTTATCGCCCGGTTAGTGGTAGCAGTAATGGTAGTTCTTTCCTCTTTCCTACATAAATTCCATGCAGTTTTTCCATGCTGCATGGTTCTTTTTCCTTTCCTGCCAGCTTTGGGTGGAGGGATGGGGGGGTGGGGAGGAGCCTTCGCCTTTGCTGTCCTTCATCTTTCACCTTTGATTAGATAGTTAGTGTAGCTTGTCACAAACAACCTCGTAAAGACCAGCAGGTCTGCTGTTGTTTGTTCTTCCTTTGTGTTACTTTGTGTTCCTTTCTGAACAGTGAAGCTCTTTGCTCACCCATCGGCGCCTCGAGGTGTGTGTGTGTGTGTGTGTGTGTGTGTGTGTGTGTGTGTGTGTGTAATTAACCTGACGCCCAGTGCTGCCAGTAAGGGTGTGTGTCAAGGGGTCTTTCACTCTCCTTCTCTCTCCCTCTCTTTCTCTTGACGCCACGAGACAAAAGCCCATATTCTTAAACGTATCGGCGCCTGTTTGAAAAGCCTCTCGTAGAAGTTGTTGGGCTTTTCATGGACTGTTTTGTGATGTTTGAAAAACCTCTCGTAGAAGTTGTTGGGCTTTTCATGGACTGTTTTGTGATGTTTGAAAAGCCTCTCGTAGAAGTTGCTGAGGTTTTCATTTATTGTTTTGTGATCCTGGTGATAGTTTACTCGGCTTCTGTATCTTGAACTGGAATAATCACCATGAAAACCTGGTAACTCATTTCTGTGGCCTTAGGAAATGGTCGTAATGGGAGGAGGAAGGAAGGAATAATACGAGCAATAGAAGTAGGAAGGAACAGGAGGAAAAATAATGAACCTCTCTCCCTCTCTGGACGCCGTGAGACAAAGCCAAGAGTGTTTTCTTTATGAGTTCAGTGCTGGCTGTTTTCCGCGCTGATGTAATAGTTGGTGACAGTGTTAGTTATGGCTTGCTCGGGTTACCTCACTGCTCAGGAAGATACTAGAGTTAATGCACTTCACTATAGGAGGTTTTACTCTCTCTCTCTCTCTCTCTCTCTCTCTCTCTCTCTCTCTCTCTCTCTCTCTCTCTCTCTCTCTCTCTCTCTCTCTCTCTCTCTCTCTCTCTCTCTCTCTCTCTCTCTCTCTCTCTCTCTCTCACTTGCCCCTCTCTGTCTCTCCTTCCTCCTCCTTATCTCGTTCCCACCCTCTCTCTCCCCCTTTCCTTCGCCCTCTTCCTCCCTCCATCCCTATCTCCCTCCTACGCCTTCCCATCTCTCTCTCTCTCTCTCTCTCTCTCTCTCTCTCTCTCTCTCTCTCTCTCTCTCTCTCTCTCTCTCTCTCTCTCTCTCTCTCGCTCGCTCTCTCTCTCTCTCTCTCTCTCTCTCTCTCTCTCTCTCTCTCTCTCTCTCTCTCTCTCTCTCTCTCTCTCTCTCTCTCTCTCTCTCTCTCTCTCTCTCACTTATTCTCGCTTATTCACGCACGCGACCCTCAGCCCTAAAAAAAAGAAAAAACAAATATATAGATACCTCCTCCTTACCAAGATGGCGCTAAAGAAATGTTCGACTTGCACAGGAAACTTCTCTGGTCATTTCTTCTCAGGACGATCGACCGTCTGCAAGATCTGCCTGTTGACTCAGCAGATGGAAACGAGACTCCTTCAACAGGACGAAAGGCTGACGGCTGGCGAGAAGAAGATCACCGAACTAACAAGTACTGTTGATACCTTGCAGGAGTTTATTCAGGCCAACATCGTCGCCCCTCCTGCAATTGACGCCTCATCACCCTCCTCACCTGCACTCGATGCCCAGCCACCTTCCGAAGAAGGCACGTCACAGGGAACCGGTAGAGCTGACGCTGAATGCTTCACCGCGTGAGAGGAGGAGCCAGACCCGCCCCTAGAGCCATTTATCCTACTCATTGCTACAACAGATTTGCCATACTGGAGGAGGAGGACGAGGAACAGAGCACCTTCTTGGTCGGTGACTCTATGATTCGCCATCAGGTGGTTGAATTCTGTGGCAGAGTCCCCCGTCGTAGGCGTAACTACTGTTATCCTGGAGCTGGTGTTGACGACATCACAGCTGCCCTGGACGAGGTCTCCGCTGAGGCCTCTAATGACTCACTCTTTGTTCTCCACACAGGTACAAACGACGTCACCACGACCCGGTCTGAGGAACTGCTGGACAAGTACCGTAGGCTCATCCAGCAGTATAAGACTAAATCCCCTAATATTTTGATTTCAGGAATTCTACCACGGACATGGGATGAGGGCGACTTCTACAGTAAGGCCTTCAGCCTCAACAACCGCCTGCAGACTCTCTGCGGAGAGCTTGACGTCGAATTCTTTAACGCCTGGAACGATTTCTACGGCCAGAGTAGACTTTTCCAAAGGGACGGCATACACCTGTCCCCCATGGGGGCAGCAATATTTGTATGGCTCCTCAACAACGCCGTACGTAACGCCCTAACAACAAAAAACGACTCTCAGCCACGTCCTTCCATCCCGCCCGTGTAAATAGACACCTCACACCGCAACAGACTCGTAACATTGAACCCTCCAGTACCTCTATTACCAAGCTTCAAGATAACCTAAGAGTCCTTAGTTTCAATGCGCGTAGCCTAAGAAACAAATTTGATGAACTGCGATGTCTTGCTCTGACAGAAAACTTTGACGTAATTGCTATAACCGAAACATTTATCGACACCACTAATATTGATTTAAGTTCCGAATATAACATAGATGGCTACAGATTCTTCAACAATGATCGTGTAAACCGTAGAGGCGGTGGCGTCGCCCTTTTTGTCAAAAGCTACTTGCAACCTACTGACAAAACACCAAGAAACAGTAACGTAGTACACATGTGCGTGCGAGTAAACATTGCAAAGTCAATTTAAATATATCTGTCACTTACAGGCCTCCGGGGCAATCACTTGATGGCGATCTTGAAATGTACAGCGTCTTAAGGCAGTCACTTAATAACAGCGACTCACTGATACTAGGAGACTTTAACCTCCCCCATATCGACTGGGCGACACTGTCGGGTACAGAAGGTGAGTCCCATAGAATGATCGAATTTCTAGAGGAAAATTATCTAAGCCAAATGGTTTCTGAACCAACTCGACAAAATAACATACTTGACCTTGTTATAGCGACCCAAGATAACCTAGTCAGTAATGTCACGGTAGGAGAACACCTCGGTTCCTGCGATCATAAACTAGTGCGCGTTGACATTAGAGCTCAAACATCGGTGACTGAAAATAAAGTTAAGGTGCCCAATTTCAAAGAGCCAACTTCGTAGAAATCCGACGAAAACTAATAGATATGCAACTATCAGATGACGGCAATGCAGAGGACGCCTGGCTAAACTTTAAAATCATTTACTCACTCAGCAGGACACATTTGTCCCCTTGTGCGAAGCGAATTAACACTAATAAAGTCCACCTTGGTTTAATAGCGAAATTAAACACTCAGTCAAGGAGAAAATGGTCTTACAGGTTAAAGAAAGACCAAAGCACGCCCGAAAACATTAGACTTTACAATGATGCAAGGCGACGAGTAAAAAGATTAGTGCATCAGGCAAAGCGTAGATATGAAGAAAATATTGTAGCCAACTGTAAAAATAATCCGAAATCCTTCTTCAGTTACATAAACAACAGAAAGGCGATCAGAAGTGGAATTGGACCTTTAATGAACAGCGACGGTGCACTAGTGACTGACAGCCAACACGTTGCAAACCTATTAAATAATTACTTTTCCTCGGTGTTTAATAATAACAGTCCTCCCACCACCACCAACACCAGTACTAATGTAAATCCCGAGCATGCATTGTCTAACTTTGAAATAAAACCCGATGAAGTCCTTAAAGCCCTCAAATCACTTAAAACAAATAAAAGTCCTGGACCTGATAAAGTATATCCAACTCTGCTGAAAGAAACAAAGAGCGAAATACTCTCCTCCCTCACAACCGTATTCAATATGTCCTTGCGACAAGGCATTGTCCCTTCAGATTGGAAAAAGGCTAACGTGACACCAATTTTTAAGAAAGGAGACAAAAAAGTACCAGGTAATTACAGGCCCATTAGTCTAACTTCGGTTGTAGGTAAGCTACTTGAGGGCATAATTAGAGACAAAATTGTGAGTTACCTTGAAAGCCACTCATTAATTGGGGACTCACAACATGGCTTCCGAAACAAAAGATCCTGCCTATCAAATCTATTAACCTTTTATAACGACCTCTTCACTGTTTATGACGTAACCAAATCACTGGACGTAGTCTATCTTGATTTCAGAAAGCGTTTGATAAAGTCCCGCATCATAAATTACTTTACAAATTAAAACAAATAGGTATTGACGGTCAGGTAAACCAATGGATCGCGAATTGGTTGAGCAACAGACAACAAAGAGTAGTGATTGACGGATTTAACTCAGAGTGGGCGCCTGTCACTAGTGGCGTCCCTCAGGGCTCGGTTCTTGGCCCAGTGCTCTTCATTATTTACATCAACGACGTGGATGTTGGACTCAATAACCGCATTAGTAAATTTGCAGACGACACAAAGATTGGTAACTCGGTTCTCACTGACGAAGACAGGCAAAGCCTCCAAGAGGATTTGCACAAAATTTCAGCTTGGTCGGATAGATGGGAGATGCCCTTTAACGTAGTTAAGTGCCAGGTCCTTCAAGTTGGAACGAGGAATAAGAAGTTTGCTTACGAAATGCGCGGCGTTAAACTCAAAAGCGTTCAATGCGTCAAGGACTTGGGGGTCAAAATCGCGTCAAACCTCAAATTCTCACAGCAATGCATCGATGCAGCAAATAAAGCGAACAGAATGTTGGGCTTCATTAAAAGAAACTTTTTATTTAAGAATAAAGATGTAATACTCCCGCTCTACAACAGTTTAGTCAGATCCCACTTGGAATATGCGGTACAGTTTTGGTCTCCCACCATGCAAAGGATATTGCTAAATTAGAAGGTGTTCAGCGTCGGGCAACGAAAATTATCCCTTCCTTGCGCAACAAATCCTACGAAGAAAGGCTTTCTACCCTTAACATGTTCTCTCTTGAGAAACGTCGCCTCCGAGGAAAACTGATCGAATGTTTTAAAATACTTAATGGTTTCACGAATGTAGACAGATCAACATTGTTTATGATCGATGACACTTTGCGCACGAGGAACAATGGCGTAAAACTCAGATGTAGACAAGTAAATTCAGACTGCACCAAATTTTTCTTCACCAACGTTGTAGTGCGAGAATGGAATAAGCTTCCACCATCAGTGGTCCAGTGTAACACGATTGACTCCTTCAAAAATAAGCTCGACCGTCACTTCCTTCAACTTAATATCAACTAGAGTAGAAATGCAACGTTTTGGAGTCTTCTGATTAATGTAAAATCACTTAGGTTTAAGGACAGACCACCAAGTCTGGACCATGGGGTCTGTGTGGTCTGATTTTCTATGTAAATCTATGTAAATCTCTCTCTCTCTCTCTCAGATATGGAGAAATCGGGCGTCGTAGGTTTTGCCAATACAACAAAGGCTTATATATGTAAATGTATGTGTGTTTGTTTGTTTGTGTGGGAGAGATGGTGTGGGGGAGAGATACGGTGTGTGTGTGTGTGTGTGTGTGTGTGTGTGTGTGTGTGTGTGTGTGTCATGGCGGGACGTATAATAAATCCTTGCACCAAAGCGGCTTATATAATTGACTCGCATTTACTCAACAAACACAAAGCCAACGAGGTCGAGTTTGTTGCCGCCCGCGTCCATATTGTGCGCGGGGTGTTTTATGTGTGTGGGTGTGGGTGTGGGTGCTCGTGTGGGTTGGGGTGTGTGGGTTGGTGTGTGTGGGTTGGTGTGTGTGGGTGTGTGGTTGTGTGTAGGTGAGAGAGAGAGAGAGTGTTGCTTGCATCGTGATTTGTGACGTCAAAGAAAAAGTAAAGTGTGCTCAGAGTAACTCTTCAAATAGGATCGTAGGCCTTTAAGAGATCTATTAGTTAAGTGGTCCCCAAAGTGGGCGGTATTACACACCTGGGGGCGCTGGAAAGGTCTGGGAGGCGGTGAGGAAAACAGGCGCGGGTGGGGGGCGGCAGGGTGGCATTAGTAGTAATTAACCCAAGTAGCAAACAGGACACAGAAAACACACGCACCGCTAAACACACGAGTAAAGTGACACGCAATCAAAGCAGACACTAACAGACTACCTGGACGTCCACCAACCACTTCTACAGCTAAGTGAACGAGCTAAGTGATGCGTGGAACCTAAAATGATTGATAATATTTTGTTTTTACGAAATCTGAAACACAAAATCTGCAACAGTCACCAAGGCCAAGAGAGGAGAAGGCTGAGTGGAGACGCTGATGTCCCTCTCTTTTGGCCACTCTTATAAGCTTTTGTTTTATAGAGGCAGTTCTCTTCCTCCTCCTCTTGCTCTGCCTCTGTCTTCGTTTCATCTTCCTTCGCCTGCAATTTCTACTCCTGTTCCTCTTTCTCTTTCTCCTCCTCCTCATCTTCCTCCTTCTTTATCTTTCTTTCTTTCTTTTTCTTCTTCCTCCTTTTCTTCCTCCTCTTCCTCCTCCTCCTCCTCCTCATTGATTTTTTTTTTTACCCTTAAGCTGTTTTCTTACTGTTAGAGAAAAAAAAAAAACCCCGCATCCATCCCTTCCATGATAACTGTGAAGAGAATGAACTTTGGTAACTTGTGAGATGTTGTTTTACCTTCCATGTTGCAGAAACAACTAATACTACTAAGGAAATTGGGTTACTAAAGCATTATTTATTTGTGAAACTCATGGTTGTGTTTAATCTTGTTTCCAATTTCCTGCATACCAAATACCGAGAAAGAGGTGTGTGTTCGCATGTGTGTGTCGTGGGTGGGTGGGTGGGGTGGGGGTGGGGATGGGCTAAGAACTCGCCTGGAAAAGTTTAGGAACCGTTGTTAGATAATCCGTCATGTGTACGTATATATACAGGATCAGTATACAAGGCGATCCCACTCACTCACGGCGGGGAAGCTGGGCCGTGTCATTAAACCCTCCGGTGCCCAAGCAATTCCATTAGACTTTCGTAAGAGTTGTGGGCATATCCATGGGTAGTTTAATGAGCCTGGTGGTAGTATGACCCTTCTTCTGTACCATGAACGTTAACAAACACTCATGGGGACGCGTTTAACCTCTTTTAGTCCTTTATAAATGATCGATGTAAGAGAAGGAAGCGTCTAAGAATACCAGCCAATGCGTCCCGGGTCCTCGCCAGCCACGGTGCAGCACATTCCCGTGATGGGCGTTACTTTATCGTACTGCCGTCAATCAGGCCGTTAAGCCTGGCAGCGCAGCGCTCTAACTGACTGAGCTACGGAGCTGTGTGTGTGTGTGTGTGTGTGTGTGTGTGTGTGTGTGTGTGTGTGTGTGTGTGTGTGTGTGTGTGTGTGTCTCTCTCTCTCTCTCTCTCTCTCTCTCTCTCTCTCTCTCTCTCTCTCTCTCTCTCTCTCTCTCTCTCTCTCTCTCTCTCTCTCTCTCTCTCTCTCACACACACACACACACACACACACACACACACACACACACCCCACACACACATATATACATCTATCTTTATATGACAGAGAGAGTAATCCACGTTCATAAGGCAGGGATATGTATCTATCTATGTCTATGTATATATCTATCTATCTAATAATGTCTTTCTCTCTCATGTATCGTTATTAGTGTTGCCGTTCCCACACCTATAATAGTCACCGCCTCCACTTTGTCTCGTGACCTGTCCTGCGCATACTAATAAGAAGACCTACCGAGGGATGCGTTAATGTCATTCTCTCTCATGTTTTCGTATTTGTTTTGCCGTTCCCAGACTTGTTATGATCACGACCTCCACCTGGCAAGTAGTAGTGTGTCACGTGACCTCTTTACCTGTCCTGTACATACTAATTAGAAGACCAACTAAGCAATGCGTCAGGTTCTTTCTCTTCCGTGTGTTGGTATTTGTTTAGGCGTCCCCACACGTGTTGTTAGTGCGTCCTTTCCCAGCCCCGCAGCGTTAGTGGCGCCGCTTTGCTCTGTGGTGGCAATTTTGACGTTTATTTTTACGAGGCGCTTTTTTGCCCGCCTGAAGAGTTCCCGCGAGGCTCCTGTTCGTGTCTGCAGCGCTTGTTCCTCGCCCCAGCAAGGAGACGTTGTAACACCCGTGTTGGGAGACGGGAAGTTGCCTGTTTTGGTGTTGAAGCAGAGGCAACACACGCCCTGGGTTTAGTTGATAGTTAGTTTTAGGCTGTTTTTAGTTTCTTTAAGTCTGGTTTGTTCTTCTTCTTCTTCTTTTCTTCTTTTTCTTTTCTTCTTCTTCTCTTCTTCTTCTTCTTCTTTTCTTCTTTTTCTTCTTCTTTTTTCTTCTTCTTCTTTTCTTCTTTTTCTTTTCTTCTTCTTCTTCTTCTTCTCTTCTTCTTTTCTTCTTTTTCTTCTTTTTTTCTTCTTCTTCTTCTTCTTTTCTTCTTTTTTTTTTTCTTCTTCTTCTTCTTCTCCTTTTTCTTCTTCTTCTTCTTCTTCTTCTTCTTCTTCTTCTTTTCTTCTTCTTCTTCTTCTTCTTCTTCTTCTTCTTCTTCTTCTTCTTCTTCTTCTGGCTTGTTAGGTGGTGGTTGGCGAACCTTATGTTGTAGAGCAGCTCGACTAACATATATCAGTACCGGTGTCATGTGTTATTGAAGCTAGATTGTTAAAGGAAGAAAAGACATATTATTGGTAAGTGAATGATGTTATGTATATTGTATGTATTGTGTATGTATGTATATGTATATGCGACGGAGATAAGTACGGAGGCCACGCGCAGCTATACGTATGTCATCACTTTTGTCTTACGTTTGTATGTATGTATATGTATGAACGTATGTATGTTTGTATGTATGTAGTGCATCAGGGCTTACTTATATCAACACTGGGGTCATGTATTGCTTGAGTTGAAGTTTGTTATGTTAAAGGAACGATATATAAAGTTTGTAAGTCTGTATGTCTGTCTGTATTTATAGGAGCAGTGATTTGAGGGCTTTTTTTCCATTGTCTTTTTTCATTTTTTTTTTCCCTTGAGCTGTTTCCTTTGCTGTAAAAAAATGTATGTATGTTTGCTAGTACATTCACCTGTTATCAGATTTATAATACTAGGACGCAAGGCTATTACATAAGAAGAACTATATAATGCATGTCTTTCTGTCTGCCCGTATGTGTCTGTTTGTGCATTCCCCCGACGCCTGATGTATAGCACTCGGCCGCCCCAGACGTTGTTTTCACCGCTGGCATTCACCATATTGGCGGAACACGACGGTTCCACCCCCCGCCGCGACAGTCCTCTCCCAGACGCATAGGTTTTCGATGCTGTATTTGTTGTTTTCGCCGCTGGCAGAGTCTTGGGGCCGAGCGATTCAGTGCCGCATTTTAGAGTTCTCGGTATTGTGTACGAGCGGGAGGCTGAAGGGAACACAAGTCGCCGCGAGAGACATAGCTTACGAGGCGGACTTAATTAGAGCCGTGTGTTGCGATGGAAGAACTCGAACGGCTGTCGGTTTACGGAAAGACTGAATTCAGAGCGAGGCATGAGAGGAGAGGAGAGGAGACATGTTGAGTCATGAATGTTCGGGATCAACACTCGGGAACATTAGCCAAGTATCTTAAGTGTCGTGTTGAATGTTAGGGATCAGCACTTGGGAACAAAGGATGAAACCAAAGCAAGAAAAGAGTAGCAGATTAGGTTTGGAAAGAAGGAAGGAAAGTTTAGATTTAAAGAAGCTGTGAAAGGTTGTTAGGTTATATTAGGTAAAGTCAGGTCAGGTTAGGTTAAGTTAGTTGAGGAGTCATCGTAGGTTAGATTAAGTTAGGAAGGAAGAAAGAAAGGTTAAGGTTTAAAGAGGCTGTGAAAGATTGTAAGGTTATATTAGGTCAAGTCAGGTCAGGGTAGGAGTTAGTTGAGGAGTCATCGTAGATTAGATTAAGTTAGGAAGGAAGAAAGAAAGAAATGTTAAGGTTTAAAGAGGCTGTGAAAGATTGTAAGGTTATATTAGGTCAAATCAGGTCATGGTATGTTTAGTTAGTTGAGGAGTCATCGTAGGTTAGAGTAAGTTAGGAAGGAAGGAAGGAAGGTATACATGTGAGAAGGAAGAAGCAATTAACAAGATAAAGTAGAAACCAGGATCGAGCCAGGTATATTTAGCTTCTTCCTGTCGAGTGATCAGGGATGAATTCTCGGGGACATAGGATAAAGTTAAAGCCTAAAATAGCGTAGAAGAAGCAATAAACAGAACTAATGAGAAACCAGGAAAGAAAAAGAAAAACATCCGAAGTTTCGTCCTGTCGAATGTTCGGGGAGAAGTAAGATAAAGATTCGAGGGACGGAAAGAACACAATAAAAGGGACAGAAGAGAAGGAAAACAGAAACAAAAATGAGGACTCGGGAATCAGAAAGAACAACAAGAAACAAGAGAGCATGAAAGGAAGAGAGAAACGAAGATGGAGGATTAAGAGATGAAAAACAAAACAAAACAGAAAGAACGAGACAATATGGAAAGGAAACTCAGGGACATCAGTCTAGTATCCTAAATTCCATGCTGAACGCAACGATTGTGGGCATTGTGGGATTGTGGGTAAACTATGTAACTTCAGCACTTCAAGCCCGGGGAGACTGAGTGACGCCAGATATCGGAAGAGGGAGGAAAGAGAAAGAAAACTTAAATCACTACATAAAAGAAATGCAGAGAGTAGAGAGTCCCTTTGTCTGCTGGGGTTTGAGGTTTGAGGTGGTGGTGGTGGTGGTGGTGGTGGGAGGGAGGGAGGGATGGGGTGGGGTAGCTGGTTCACCGCCCTATAGCTTATCTTCAGCCTCCTCTATCCTCAGGCAACTCATCTTAGTATTTTGCAGCCTATTCCTCACCCCAAACCCTTATATCATGCCCCCTCCTCCTGCTTCTCCTCCTCCTCCTCCTCCTCCTTCTCTCCTCCTCCTCTTCCTTTAAGCCACTTCCATTTTTCCTTTCCTCCAAGTTTTTCTTTATTATTTCCTTCCATCTCCTTCGTTTCCTCTATTAATTATCCTCTGAAGTCTCTCTCTCTCTCTCTCTCTCTCTCTCTCTCTCTCTCTCTCTCTCTCTCTCTCTCTCTCTCTCTCTCTCTCTCTCTCTCTCTCTCTCTCTCTCTCTCTCTCTCTCTCTCTCTCTCTCTCTCTCTCTCTCTCTCTCTCTCTTTCTCTGTCTCTATCTTATCTTTTTTCTCTCTCTCTCTCTCTCTCTCTCTCTCTCTCTCTCTCTCTCTCTCTCTCTCTCTCTCTCTCTCTCTCTCTCTCTCTCTCTCTCT
>NW_026111942.1:1334803-1364803 GCF_024679095.1 Eriocheir sinensis
AAGTTTGAGGATGACTTCAGCGCTCCTATTGCTCACGCTCCTTGAGATGAAACCTAGTACTCTGTTTGCATGATTTTTAGCCTGAATGCATTGAGCCTTAGGATGGAGGTCAGCGCTCACTAGGACTCCTAAGTCTCTCTCACGCCCAGACCTGCTTAGAGGAGTGTCATTTAAGGAGTAATTGTGTAAGGGGTTATTCCTACCTACACTCAAAATGCTACACTTCCCGACATTGAATTCCATCTGCCACTTCCTCGCCCAATCATATAGTTTGTCAAGCTCATCCTGGAGAACGGTAGCGTCGCTGTCTGATTGGATTACTCTACCGATCTTGGTATCACCTGCGAACTTACTGACATCGCTACTAATTCCTGTGTCCAAGTCATTGATGTAAATAATAAAAAGCAGAGGACCCAACACCGACCCCTGTGGGACTCCACTCGTAACACTGCCCCATCCAGATTTCCTACCATTGATTTGCACTCTCTGCTTCCTACCACTAAGCCACGCCCTGATCCAGTTCAAAAGTTTCCCATCTACGCCATGAGCCTGTAATTTTAGTAATAGCCGGTGATGAGGGACTTTGTCGAACGCTTTACTGAAATCTAGATATAATATGTCATAGTTTTCATCTCTGTCAACCGCCTCGATTACTTTAGTGTAGAAGGACAACAGGTTAGTAAGGCAAGACCTACCCTTTGTGAACCCATGTTGTGAATCATGAATTAAATTATGCTTTTCTAGATGGTCCCGAATGCTCCGGGCTATAATTGACTCTAACATCTTTCCTACAACTGATGTTAAGCTAATTGGGCGATAGTTTGCGGTGGCTGACTTGTCTCCCTTTTTGAAAATCGGCGTCACATTAGCTACTTTCCATTGATTGGGCACATACCCAGAATTTACCGACATCTTAAAGATATCGGCAAGAGGGCCACTAAGGACTTCCTTGCACTCTTTCAGAACCCTTGGGAATACTTCGTCTGGGCCCGGCGATTTGTTTTTCTTCAACCTACCAATCTCATCCTGGACTACTTACCTAGTGATGATCACATCCTTCAACTTGTCGTTCTCGTCACCCTCATATATCTGAACTCTCTCCGGAATGGTTGTTAGATTTTCCTGCGTGAAAACTGAGAGGAAATATTCATTCATCATTTGGTTCATATCTTCTCCATTCTCAACGAGGTCGCCCGTGTTTGTTTTCAACGGTCCAATTCTGTCCCTTGTTTTCGTCCTGTACAATTTGAAGAAGCCCTTGGGATCGCTCTTGGCCTCGTTGGCTACCCTAATCTCATAATTTCTTTTTGCTAGGCGGGTGTTCTTCTTTACCGACCTGGCTAGCTCAACATACCTATCCCTGAGGTGGATCTCTCCGTTCTTTATTTTCCTATAAATTCCTCTCTTCAAGCCTATTTCATGCTTGAGTCTGCGGGTCATCCATTTGGGGTCGTTATTTTCCTTCCTACGTGCTTGGTAAGGGATATGCTGTGTCTGACCCTCTGCAATTTCTCTAACTAAATTATTGTAGGTCATTTCTACTTGGTTCCCCTGTCTTTCCAGTTCCAGCCCTGAGATCTGGCCCTCATCCAGCCCTAAGGTTTCCCAATTTACCTCCTCAAGGTGTCTTCTGAGCCCCTCATAATCAGCTCTTCTAAAGTCGGGCACCAACACAGGGTTGAGTTCATGGGTCACCGCCCAGTCTAATTTAAACCTAATTTCCTTGTGATCACTGCCACCTAATTCTCCCCCAACATCTAGCTCGCTGATCATATACTCGGTGTTAGTTAAGACCAAGTCCAGAATGTTGTTACCCCTGGTGGGCTCTGTTACTGTCTGCTTGAGAAAATTATCTTGTATTACTTTCAGAAAATCCTCAGACTCTAGATCACCCACCACGCCTTCCCAATCTATATTCCTATAGTTAAAATCCCCCATTATGCAGACATTTTTGCTCCTGCTCGCCCTGCCTACCTCTTGTAGTAATATATCAGTGTCCTGCCTGCTGAGGTTGGGTGGCCTGTAAAGAACCCCTAGAATTAGTTTGTCTTTCCCTTTGTGGACGTCCACCCAAACTGATTCTGAGTCGCCATTTGTTTGAATAGAGTTGATAGGGGAACATTTAAGTGTCTTTAACATAAAGTGCCACCCCCCCTCCCCTTCTTCCCTTTCTATCTTTGTGAAACATCTGGTAACCATCTATTTCATACTCAGACATGAAGTTTTTGTTGGCAGTATCCACCCATGTTTCCGTGATAGCTATAATGTCGAATTTCTCGACACATGCTTTCCCCCTCAGTAGATCTATCTTGTTCCTGAGACTCTTACTGTTGGTGTAAAAAGCCGTTAGCCCATCCTTTCTTATATCCTTTCGATTTCTCCTGCGCCCCCTAGTCCTAGTCTGCGATGCATTGACAGGCCCTCCCCCCTCGCCTACTCTAAAAAATTCTGTAGGGTGCTAAGTGATCGCTCGAGGGAGTCTGCGAGAACCTCCACCCCCTGGAGTGACAGGTGTACGCCATCCTTGGCATACAAGGTGCCTTTATTGTAGAAGCGGTCCCAATTGTCAAGGAAAAGCCAACCATTTCGCTTACAGTGGGCCGCCAGCCTGCTGTTTACTGCTAAGGCTCTGGAAAGCCATCTCTCTCCCACCCCCCTCCTCGGCAAAACCCCACAAACAGCCGGCACCCCCCCGAAGTCCCTCACTTTAGCAAACGATTCCCTGAAGCGCCGAAATATCTCTTCGCTACCCACCTTACTGATGTCATTACTACCGAAACTGCAAAAGACGATTGGCTGTGTCCCCTCTCCTGCTAAAATTTCCTCCATTCTGTCAGATATGTGCTGGATGCCTGCCCCGGGAAAGCACACTCGAAGCCTATTTTCCTTATCCCTTGAACAAAAGTACCTGTCAATGACCCTGACTTGACTTGACGATGGACAACAAGCGTAAAACTTCACACCGATCACTTTCACAGTCAAATAAGTATTTACGTGCTATATCCACCTCTTCCTTCTGGTCATTATCTACCAGGAAGGTGATCAAGTTTTCACATTTCTCCTCCAAATGTCTAAAAGTACTCACCACTTCACCGTGGATAGCCTCCAAAACATCAAACGGATCCCCCTTGCCATGACGTTCCATGAACAGGTTAAACTTGCGTGTGAATATATCTCTTGCTGTCCCTCGCTCCTTCTTCAGCGCAGCCTCAGTCTCCTTCATGGCTTGAAGTTGAAATGTAGGTCGAATATACGCCAAGCGTTGTCAAATCGTTTATTTCAACCTGTATGGGCAGCATGGCATGAGTCATTCACGAAATTTTACACACAGCCTCACGTAGTAACATTAGATGAATATTTCTGAGCCAACAATAACAATGTAAACAATTCTCATACACAATAAATGATTAGACATAACTCACTTCATCGGCCTACGGCCCAATCGGCCTAGTTCCGGTATATCAGACCGCTACCAGCTTGCTTCAGCAGTTTGGCGACGACCATCACCACCCAGGTATCACCACCTATTAAGACCCAAACACTGTACCCTGGGCAATATTGCCACCAAACTAATCACAAATATAATTACAAATCACAATATCCCAAACATTTCACAGTCAGTGACTCAACACCTGTAATTCCCAAGCCCCAAAGATAAAATAGATAAATAAATTACTTAATTGGCCGTCAGGCAGTACCAAGTGCCCGGCATACAAATCACCGTCAGTGCATTGACCACCACCACCTCCCTACCGAACCGGCGCACACCTTTATCACACAAAGTCCTACGCCACCCGTCAATACACAAACACCTGTGCGTCTGGCTGTGTGTCTGTGTCAGCGAGTGTTTATAGTGGCGCCATCTTGCATTGGCTCATGCTGCCCTCTCGGAGCTCATATTTAATCCTAGAATCTAGAGTCCGGCTTGATAGGTGGTCTTCTGGACAGCATGTGGGTAGTTTTAAGCCACTCGGCGGCGGCTGAAAAATATCAGCTTGGTGGCACCGGGCGGGGATTGAACTCGCGTCCTCCTGAACGCGGGGCCGTCTTGCTATCCGTTCAGCCACCGCCTACCCTATTTATTTTTCACGTTCTGCCTATGGCTGGGGTAGACTTACTTGGTAGGGCCTGGTGGTTCGGGGCCAGCCCGTTATGGCTCAGGCAAGTGTTTATAGTGGCGCCATCTTTCTTGCCTCATTCTGCTCCCCGGCGCTCATCTCTGATCCTCTTATTGAGAGAGATTCTAGAGTTCGGGTTGGCAGGTGGTCTTCAGGACAGCATGTGGGCAGTCCTCGGCCACACGGCGGTGACTGAGAGTTCCCAGCTGTGGCGGCGGGCGGGACGCGAACCCACGTCCTCCTGGACGCCGTGCCCGCACGCTGACCACTCAGCTACCGCCTCTCCGTAAATAATTTAAATTATATTATAGATTTATTATTATAGAAATTATTTAGATAATTTTCTTTATTCTCTATTAATTGTTTTCTCCTCTTTTGCAGGTAAGAAAGATGGAGATGAACGCGGAAGATATGGAAGAAGTGGTAGGTATGGTAAAGGTTGAATCTCTCTCTCTCTCTCTCTCTCTCTCTCTCTCTCTCTCTCTCTCTCTCTCTCTCTCTCTCTCTCTCTCTCTCTCTCTCTCTCTCTCTCTCTCTCTCTCTCTCTCTCTCTCACTCACACTCACACACACACACACACACACACACACACACACACACACAAGTTCGCACGCGCATGTCATCACCAGGATATTTTCGCCGCCTCCAGGAACTGTCATCGGCTCTGCATTCATGTCTTCTCCTCGGCCACTTTTCCTCCTTTTCTTTGTGTTCGTTCCTTTTCTCTTTTTTGCATTATTTCCTTTTCTTCCCAGTTGTTGTAATGCTTCCTTGTCTTCCTTCTTGCATTGGTTCTTTTTCTCCTTTTCTTGTTCGTGCATTTGTCCTTTTTCTCCTTTTCCTGTTGCTGCAGATTCCGTCTTTTTTCTCCTCTTCTTGGATCATCATTTATCATCCTTTTCTTGTGGCTGTATGTGTTCCTTTCCTCCTTTCCTCTCCGTCCCTTTCTTTGCTCTCCTTGTCTTCTTGTTCCATTAGTGTTCATGTTCAGCTTGTCGGTAACTTCATCAGCCATAATAAACACAACGTACAATAACAACAATGGATGACAACCTCCGGGCATTACACTTGTTCCATTAGTGTTCATGTTCAGCTTGTCGGTAACTTCATCAGCCATAATAAACACAACGTACAATAACAACAATGGATGACAACCTCCGGGCATTACATTTGTTCCATTAGTGTTCATGTTCAGCTTGTCGGTAACTTCATCAGCCATAATAAACACAACGTACAAAAACAACAATGGATGACAACCTCCGGGCAATACACTTGTTGCATAAGTTCTGGTTTTTCTTTTCCTTGTCTTATTTCCCGTTCTTCTTGGTCTTCTTTCTTTACTGCATTTACTCGTCTCTATATTAGCCTCCTTTCCTGTCTTGTCTTTGCTTTAGTTCCTGTTTTTCCATATTCTCTCAGTACCTTTTCTTCTGTCTCTTTACATCAGTTCCTGTAATTCCAAGATCGGTATTATAAGACCTTTTCGCTTCTCACATCAACTATTTCCAAAGGTCAAAGAGGGGATCAATCGGGTTCTAATGAGTGTTTCTTTAGGTTCATGGTACAGAAGAAGGGTCAGACTACCACCAGGGTCATAAAACTACTCCTGGAAATGCCTAAAACTCCTACGAAAGCCTTGTTAGATATTTGTGCTTGTACGACGAAATGTTTAGTAATGCGGCCCCAAGTCTCTCTCTCGCACGTGTTTGTTTACGGGGGAGGCGAGAAGACGCTTGGGAAGGTCATGTCACATTGGTCTGGTTTCTGTGTGTGTGTGTATAAGGAAAATATAACCATTACTGATGATAAATTTAAAAGAAAAAAATATTGATAGTTGTCAGTTGCTACACCATTTTCAGTACTATACGAAGAGAGAGAGAGACACACCTGCGCCTTCCAGTGGTTGTCACTGACGCCTCTCTCCCTCCGTTTGCTCCTACTTGCATTTCTTTTTCTTTTCCTCTAGTTATTATCTTATATTTTTCTTAGTTTTTTCTTAGTTTTTTACTTTTACAGTTTATTGTTTTTTATATCCATTATTTTATGTTTTATATATTTATTTTTATTTTTAGTGTTTATAGTTTTAGTGTTTTTTATTAGTTTTAGTTTTCAGAGGTCTTAGTTTTTTCACTTCTTACCTTTTCCTATTTTTTGGTTTTCTAGTTTTTCCTTTTTATTTCTATTTGTTTCTTACCATTTTTACTTTACTTTATTTTTTTACCACTTTCTACCTTTCTTTATTCTTATTTTTACCTCCTTTTAGTTTTCCATCGCTGTTCTCTCCCTCCATACATAGATTCTCTCTCTCTCTCTCTCTCTCTCTCTCTCTCTCTCTCTCTCTCTCTCTCTCTCTCTCTCTCTCTCTCTCTCTCTCTCCACAATACACATTAGTTCTAGATACTTTACTAGAAATAATTATGTTGCCATCTTAATCGTAAACTTTATCCTTTTCTATTGGCCATGAAATCCCACAAGTGCCACGGAAAGTATGGTAAAGGTTAAATTGGGATTCGAACCCGGGCCACAGTATCCGTAGCTAGGCAGGCTAACCACTGCACCACGGAGGAGAGTGAGGGTTTAGTTTTGTTCGATTGATTTACTCGGCTGTTTGCTAAGCGCAAAGAAATCTCGTAGGAAGCACAGGCGAGGGTATGGAACGCCGGAGAAGGTGTGACATGCACGTGGATGGCAGGGATGGAGTGAATGCAAGAGTTAAGTATTCAGATACGAATACGAATACATCAAAGTTCGAAAGTCTGAATATATACGAATACCGAATATGATACTCCTTCCCTTGTGAATTGGCGCCGAGATCGAATGGCTGCGGACGGAAGGATGGAAAAAACGTAAAATTCTGGCCCGTGTTCTCAGACCCTTTCGGCCCTCACAGTAAATGTATCCAAAGGCCACCAACGAGAAGCCTTGACAAAGTATCACTGGGCTCATACAACTATCCAGGGTATACTAACACAACCTCTACGACAGCCTTATCAGTCATTTATTTGTATTTTGTTACGTTTCTCCCTGTCACCGGTTAGCTTTCTTGGTAGGACCTGCCTATTGTGGCGCAGGCAAGTGTTTATAGTGGCGCCATCTTGCTTGGCTCATGCTGCCCCCTGGAGCTCATCTTTGATCCACTTTTTTGAGAATCTAGAGTCCGGGTTGATAGGTGGACTTCAGAACAGCATGTGGGTAGTCTTGGGCCACTCGGCGGTGACTGAAAATTCCCAGCTTGTGGCGGGCGGGACGCGAACCCGGGTCCACCTGGAAGCCGCGCTGGCACGCTAACCACTCAGCCACCGTCCGGAACTGTTTGAGAATACGGGCCTTAGAGGGAAGATATCTCATGTAAGAAGAAAGGTAATATAAACTAAGGTAAATGGACTCTGAAAATAAGTAAAACGCCTGAAAGAAAAAGTATAAAAAAGCGGACGTGGCCGAAAAAGCGAGACAATGGAGAGAGAGAGAGAAGAGGAGCAAGACGCGGGAGCAATTAATATACGAGTCATACACTTGAAATTCAGGCAGGAAAAAACATCTTTCCACACTAAAATATTTCCCCTGAATATTAAAAGGAAAGCTTTCACGTTAGGTTTCAGAAAGAGCAGAAAACAGACAAATTATAATAGTTTCAATTATCATGCAAATACGAGAGGAAAGGAGGTATAAATGTTTGGGCGGCGCCTCACTGCGGGGCGGGGAGTGGATGAGCGAGTGGATCTGAGTGTAACCGAAATGAACCGAGTGTAACCTTCCTTGCATTGAGCCCCAGAATCCAGAATTGACCCTTAAAGACTCAGCTGACCTTACTTTACCCTGCGTTGTGTGACTATCTTAGGTTACTTTATATTGCCTTACCGTACCTTACCTTACCTTACCTTACTTTATGTTACGTTACTTTACCTTACGTTACCTTACCTTACTTTACGATACTCTGCCTTCCATTACCTTAACTTACCTTATCTTTCGTTATCTTACCTTACCTTACGTTATATTACCTTACCTTAACTT
This sequence comes from Eriocheir sinensis, assembly GCF_024679095.1. Classification (NCBI taxonomy): domain Eukaryota; kingdom Metazoa; phylum Arthropoda; class Malacostraca; order Decapoda; family Varunidae; genus Eriocheir; species Eriocheir sinensis. Next base: position 1,342,933 of record NW_026111942.1, read on the forward strand.
GTGTTCCCTTACGTTACTTTACCCTACCTTACCTCACCTTACTTGAATTTACCTTACCTTACCTTACCTTACCTTACCTTACCTTCCCTTGCCTTGCCTTGCCTTGCCTTGCCTAACCTTGCCTTACCGGAGTGCCAGTCATCAAGGAACGTCGGACAACATATCCCAGTCCAGTTCAGTCTAACCATACCGAAGTCATCCCAACCCAAGTTCCCTAACCTCACCTTACCACGCCCATTTTTTTCCACAACAAAGGAAGCGAAGAAATTGTTGAAAAGAAGCCCGCTAACCACTGCTCCTAACGTGACATGACGGACAAACTTGAGGTCTTGCAGTCCTGCCTCAACCCATCTTCCGCCTTTCCTCGCCTCATCTCCCGACCGTTCTCTCAACACGTCTACTTCATTCCTCTCGGCACCTTCTGCAGTACCGCCACGCTCTTGCTGCTCGCCTCGCCTCCCGTCCATTCTCTCGTCACATATCTCTCACGCCGCCGCCGCCGCTCCTACAGTACCTCCTCCCGCTGCTTTCTCCCTTACTTCGCCTTGTCTTCCGCCCTATCTCCCGACACTTATGCTCCTACAGTGCCGCCTCACGCCGCCTCCTACTTCGCTTCGCCTCGCCTTCTTGCCTATCTCCACACACTGTCTCACTCCTCTCCGCGCCTGCTAGAGTACCGCCGCACGCTGCTTTCTTTTCCCTTGCTTCCCGCCTTGCCTCCCGCCCTTTCTCTCGTCACATATCACGGCGCCACTGCTGCTCATACAGTAACGCCTCTTGCCGCCTCCTCTCCTGCCTTGTTTCCGCCTTCCGCCCTTCCTCTCAACACATCTTCACGCCGCCTCTCCTACAGTACCGCCGCACACTACCTTTTCCCTTTGTTTCTCGCCTCCAGTCCTTTCGTCACATCATACCTTACACCTCTTCTGCCTTGTTTCCGCCTTCCGCCCTTCCTCTCAACACATCAGCATCACGCCGCCGCTCCTACAGTACCGCCGCGCACTACCTCCTCCCGCTTCTCTTGCCACATCATACAGTACAGCCTCACACCTCTCCTTCCTTGTTTCGCCTCGCCTCTCGATCTTCCTTTTGACACATCTTCACGCCGCCGCCGCTCATATACAGTACCGCCGCTCACTACCTTATCCTTTGTTTCTCGCCTCCAGTCCCTTCTCTCGAGTCTCGGCCCATCTGCTTCACGCCGCCTCCCCCGCCGCCCTGCCAGAACCTCCGCGTCACATTTTCTCGTTTGATATTTTTGTCGCCGCGTCAGTCAGGCCTTCAAGCGTCTGTCTGAGTCACGCTGTTTGGTGTTGATTTTTACCATTATTTTTTTTTTTGTTGTTTTATCTGATGCCGCCGCCAGTCTAGTCTAGTCGGTGAATTTTGCGAACTGATGTACGTGTGTTTGTGTGTGTGTTGCTGGGGGGGGGTTGTTTGTGTGTGTGTGTGTGTGTGTGTGTGTGTGTGTGTGTGTGTGTGTGTGTGTGTGTGTGTGTCCTTTCCACTTACCACATACCACCTGCTACATCCCCTCCTCCTCCTCCGCGTGAGCTTACAGGAGAAAAATATATTCGCTCAGGTTGAAATTTGTGTATTATTTAATGTGTGTCTTGTCTCGCTTGTCTTGGTCTCTTGATCCGCTGGTGTGTGTGTGTGTGTGTGTGTGTGTGTGTGTGTGTGTGTGTGTGTGTTGAGTCGTTTTGAATTTGCCGGTGCTAAAATGGTCAGTTCTTATTTTTATTTTTATCCATAACACACACACACACACACACACACACACACACCTTTCGTCCATCTTGTTCAGGGTATAGAGCAAGTAACCTGCGCCCTTACATATTATAAGTCCTGCCAAGTCTGTTATTGCCCCCACTCCCTCTTAATAACACCCAACTTAAGTCTTTTTGTTTTTTTCATGTAAGTCTTACGAAGTCTACAATTACTGCTACTACTTCTTAAATAACGTCAAATTGCTTCTTTAATAACGTCAAACTTAAGGGTATTGTTGTTCTCATATTACCACGTTTACTATTGCCTCTACTTCTTCAATAACGTCAAACTTAGATATTTTGTTGTTTTCATGCAAGTCCTACGAAGTCTACTGTTGCTTCCTCTTAATAACGAAGGCTTGTTTAGAGTGTAGAGTATAAAGCCCGTATTTTTAAACCACTCGGCGCCTCAGTTCGCTAATTTGAAAAGCCTCTGCTGGGCTTTTCATGGACTGTTTGGTGATCCCAGTGATAGTTTTACACGACTTATGCATCTTGAACGGGAAAATCACCCACGAAAACCCGGTTAATCTTCTCTGTGGCCTTGGGAAATAGTCGTAATGGGAGACCGATTTGTTTAGTAATATGCGCGTAAGTAACGTAAGATCAAACAACCCGGTTAATCTTCTCTAAGGCCTTGGGAAATAGTCGTAATGGGAGACTGATGTGTTTAACATGCGCGTAAGTAACGTAAGATCATACTACCCGGTTAATCTTCTCTGAGGCCTTGGGAAATAGTCGTAATGGGAGACCGATACGTTTAATGACATGCGCGTAAGTAACGTAAGATGAAACAATCCGGTTAATCTTCTCTGAGGCCTTGGGAAATAGTCGTAATGGGAGACCGATACGCTTAATAATATGCGCGTTAGTAACATAAGATCATACAACCCGGTTAATCTTCTCTGAGGCCTTGGGAAATAGTCGTAGTGGGAGACCGAGCTGTTTAGTAATATGCGCCTAAGCAACATAAGATCATACAACCCGGTTAATCTTCTCTGTGGCCTTGGGAAACAGTCGTAATGGGAGACATACGTTTAATATGCGCATAAGTAACGTAAGATCATACAACCCAGTTAATCTTCTGAGGCCTTGGGAAATAGTCGTAATGGGAGACCAATACGTTTAATGATATGCGCGTAAGTAACCTAAGATCATAAAGAAGTCCTACGAAGTCTACTGTTGCTTCTACTACTTCTTAATAACGCCTAACTTCAGTCTTGTTGTTTTCATGAGCTTAGTTTCCCAAGAATGCCCGGGATGTGTGTTAACGCCTCGCCCCCTGATTCAGTTACGGGAGACTCGCTCAAATATGTCAATTATTCTTGAGCCTAACGTTGTCTCTTCAACTTTGGGGAATTAATTAAACTTTCCACGGCGCCGCCTGCATATTTAATGAGTTTTAGGTGCTCCTCCCCCTCCTCCTCCTCCTCCTTCTCCTCCTCCTCCTCCTCCTCCTCCTCCTCCTCCTCCTCCTCCTCCTCCTCCTCCTCCTCCTCCTCTTCGTGTGCTGCCGGCCACACTAGAGGCGTTAGCGGATCACTGGATACCATGACCCTGACATAACCACTACCACCACCACCACTACCACCACCACCACCACCACCACAACAACAACAACAACCCCCGCTACCACCACCACCATCATGGCTCCTCCACCACCACCACCACCACCACTACTACTACTACTACCACTACTACTACTACTACTATGTTCCCTTCCAATCACCACTACTATCACCTTATCTCCCAGTTACCACCACCACTGTCACCACAATCACCTCCACCACCACCACCACCACACAACCACTGCCACCATCACCACTATCACCACCACCACACAACCACTACCACCATCACCACCACCAGACAACCGTCATGTCTGATAAATAAAGCCACGAATTCTGGAGACATTTAAGTGGTAAAGGAGAAGGAGGAGGAGGAGGAGGAGGGAGGCTGTGGTGGTGGTTGTGGAGGTTGTGGAGGAGATGATATTAATGTTGGTAGTGGTGGAGGAGATGAGGTGGAGGAATAGGAGGCGGAGGAAGAGGAAAAGGAGAAGGAGGAAGAGGAGGAGGAGGAGGAGGAGAAGGAGGAGGATAAACATTTAATCTGTATTCTCTAGAAAGACGAAGGGTGCGTGGAGACTTGATCGAAGCTTATACATGGCTGAAGGGCTTTAATGAGTGAGTTATTAATACAGTTTCGGTGATTAGTGAGCTGAGTAGGGCACGTGGTAGTAGGTTTAAGTTGGATAAATTCAGATTCAACAAGGACACGGGCAAGAATTGGTTTACTAACAGAGTGGTGGATGAGTGGAACATGCCTGGCAATCATGTTGTGAGTGCCAATACTTACATAGTGGAGGATGAGTGGAACAGGGCTGGCAGTCATGTTGGGAGTGCCATTACTTACAGAGTGGTGGATGAGAGGAACAGGCTTGGCAGTCTATATATGTATACTGTTATATGTATGTGTATATCTCAATAAATGTATCAAATCAAATCAAATCGCCTTGTTTGTCTTTCTTTATTAGTTTCTTTCTCTGTGGCTGAGTGTGAAGGAAGACGAGGACATTAGTTGGGAAGTTGGGTATAGTTAATTTTCTTCTTAGCAACAGTTTCTTCCTCTCAAAGTATAAAGGATGACGAGAAGGTTTAGTCAGAAAGGGAGAGTTGTAGTGTGTAGATATATGGGTTTGAATGTTGTTTGGATGAGGAAGAGGAGAAAAGAAGGTCAAGTATAGTAGTGTATCCCTGCATTTGTTTTCTCTTCTTTCAATTTCTTCCTCTCTAGCAAAGTGTAAAGCAAGACAAAGGTTTAGTCAGGAAGGGAGAGTTGTAGTGTGTAAATCTATGGGTTGGAACGTTGTTTGGATGAGGACGAGGAGACAGGAAGGTCGAGTATAGTAGTGTATCCCTGTATTTGTTTTCTTTTCTACAATTTCTTCCTCTGTAGCCAAGTGTAAAACAAGACAAAGGTTTAGTCAGGAAGGGAGAGTTTTAGTGTGTAAATCTATGGGTTGGAATGTTGTTTGGATGTGGACGAGGAGACAGGAAGGTCAAGTATAGTAGTGTATCCCTGCATTTGTTTTCTATCAATTTCTTCCTCTCTAGCAGAGTGTAAAGCAAGACAAAAAAGTTTAGTGAGGAAGGGAGAGCAGCAGTGTAGTTCTATGGGTCGGAATGTTAAGTGTTTTGATGTACAAGCTGTGTAGTGGTGCCGAAAGTGTCTGTCTCTACCAGTCACATGAGAGGCAGACAGGAGACAGGTCGGTTTGGTTGCGGGTGATGCAAGAGGCAGTGATAGGGTCGGAGTATAGGAGGACAGGGATGCTCGTGGCTGCCGGGGCTCCACGTCTGGCTGCCTCGTCATTGTTCTGGCCGCAACAAAGCAAAATGTAGAGCAGGAGGCGGTACAGGAAGGGAGAGTAGTAGGATAGTTAAATGGGTGGGAATGCTAATTGTTTTGATATACGAGCTGTTTAGTGATGCCTCTTTGTCTGTCTCTTTACCAGTCCCATGAGAGGCTGAGATGTGTTATAGTTTTGGGCAGGTTAGGTTAGCTTGGTTGCGGGTAATGTGAGGGGAAGAGGAGGTACGGTAGGAACGGAGGGAGGAAAGGAGTGAGGTGGGAGGTAGTGGAGGTGTGACCAGAGTGAAGGAAAAGAGGAAAGTATGTAGGGGAAGAGGGGAGGGAAGGCACCTAGTCCTAGTGTATGGGAAGAGGGAAGTGCAGGGATAGAGATGTGTCGTAGGCGAGGACAGGTTAGCTTTCTGGGTGATGTGAGGGGTAGGGTGGAGGTGTGGCCGGAGGGAGGAAAGGGGTGATGTGAGGGGTAGGGTGGAGGTGTGGCCGGAGGGAGGAAAGGGGTGATGTGAGGGGTAGGGTGGAGGTGTGGCCAGAGGGAGGAAAGGGGTGATGTGAGGGGTAGGGTGGAGGTGTGGCCAGAGGGAGGAAAGGGGTGATGTGAGGGGTAGGGTGGAGGTGTGGCCAGAGGGAGGGAAGGGGTGATGTGAGGGGTAGGGTGGAGGTGTGGCCGAAGTCTAGGGTGGACACAAAGGACACGAAGGAAGGACAAACAACAGCAGACCTGCTGGTCCTTACGAGGCAGTTTGTGACAAGCTACACTAACTATCTAATCAAAGGTTAAAGATGAAGGACAGCAAAGGCGAAGGCTCCTCCCCACCCCCCCATCCCTCCAGCCAAAGCTGGCAGAAAAGTAAAAAGAACCATGCAGCATGGAAAAACTGTATGGAAATTATGTAGGAAAGAGGAAAGAACTACCATTACTGCTACCACTAACCGGGCGATAAAAACGGACAAGGACACCAGTATTCGAAAGAACTTAACGTTATTACGACAATGAGTAATATCTTAGTTGCTGGTTGGATTCAAAACACTTGTCTAATCTATTCTTGAAGGCCGTAACTGTTGTACTATCAACGACATCACGGGGTAGAGAGTTCCAAACATTAACAACTCGATTGAAGAAGAAATGTTTAGCTTCGTGCGACGAGAATCTTTTACCACTTATCTTCAAATTGTGATTTCTTCTTGTTCTATTTGATCGATCAATTGTAAAGTAATCTTCCGCATTAATATCACTGAATCCTTTAAACATTTTAAACACTTCTATTAGATCGCCTCGCATTCTTCGTTTTGGTAGACTGAATAAATTTACTTCTTTAAGCCTTTGTTCATATGATAAATTTCTCAACCTAGGAATCATCTTTGTTACTCTTCGTTGAACCCGTTCCAACTTTTCTATGTTTTTTTCTGTAGTAGGGAGACCAAAACTGTACACAGTACTCTAGACGTGGTTGAACCACGAATTATACAGTTTTAATATTACTTTTTCCTATTTATTATTAAAGACTCGTCCGATGAAGCCAACCAATTTGTTTGCAGTTTTAACTACCTCTGAACAATGTTGACCGGGCTTTAAATCGCTTGATATAGTGATTCCAAGATCCTTTACTTACTGCAGAAAGTTGTTGGCCATTCATTACGTACCGAACGCAATTGTTATTTTTTCCGATGTGCAACACTTTACATTTGTCAACGTTAAATTTCATTTGCCATTGATTGGCCCAACGTGCAAGTCGATCTAGATCTGATTGCAAAGCTTCTTTGTCGAGTGTCGCAGTTAATTTACTTGCAATTTTTGTGTCATCAGCAAATTTTGATGCTTTGCAAGTGAGCCCATCATCGATATCATTAACATAAATTAAGAAAAGCATGGGGCCAAGCACTGATCCTTGAGGTACGCCGCTTCTGACGTCGAGCCAGTTAGATGTAACACCGTTAGAACTACTCTCTGTTTCCGCTCAGAGAGCCAGTCCACAAGCCAATTGTGAATGACCCGAGATACCGTGCGCCAATAGTTTGCTGAGCAATCGTTGGTGGGGGACCTTATCAAATGCCTTTTGAAAATCCAGATATATGATATCTACTGATCTGCTTTCATCGAACACCTCAAAAATATAATGAAAAAAAATCAAGTAAGTTAGTTAAACACGAACGTTGCGAATTATTTATCATATTATTTTCTTCGAAGAATTTCACCATATTGTCGCGAATGATAGTCTCCATTAACTTACAAACAATCGATGTCAGGCTAATTGGTCGATAGTTTCCTGGTGGGAAGGGATGGATGCTCGTGGCTGCTGGGCTCCTCGTCTGGCCGCCCCTTCATTGTTCTGGCCGCAGCGCCGACCTTTACCGCCGCAGGCACCCGGGAAGCAATTGGCCGAGCCGGAGTTTCCTCACGTGGCTTGCAACAATCCGCCACGCAGCCATGCACGCGCCGGCCATGCGCACCGACTCGCCCTCTGCGCTTCCTCCTGCTCTGATCTCCACCTGTATTTATGGGTTTACTGCATGGTTCACCTGCTCCGCGCTGCGTCACGTGTCCCTTGTTCTGGTGGCGGGGCTTGACAACGTGCGATGTGCCCCTTAACTCGTGAATAGCGGGCGACTCCTCTCTCAGGCATGGTGCCTCAGGAGTGTTTACACTTCGCGGCCCAGGGCGCAGATGTGGCCGCTCCCTCGCCGCCCCCTCCCTTTCCCTCCGCCTCGTATTCTCAAACATTTCTGGGCTTACACAATACACACCCACATTGGATAAGGCTTTCGTAGGGGTTGTGTCAGTTTTTCCATGGGTAATTTTATGAGCCTAGTGACGAAAAGAAAGAGAGAAGGATGAAGTGAGATAATTTGATGTAATAAGGCCGTATTCTCAAATATTTCGGGGCTTACACACCCTCTTTGTTTTATAAGGCTTTCATAGAGGGTTTGAGTCATTTCCAGGGGTAGTTTTGTGACCCTGGTGGTAGTTCGACCCTTCTTTTGTACCGTGAACGAAAAAAAAACACTCATTAGAACCCGGCTTATCTCCTTTGTCGCTCTTGAAAGTAGATGGTGAGAGCCGAAAGCGTCTGGGTCTTCCGTCTGACAGTACCGATCCAAGGAGTGTTCGAGTAGATAGGACAAATTATGACTCGCTTTCTTTGTTTTCCTTCATTCATCCCGATACTTAGCGATAATTAGAGCACCAGCCTGACTGATCTCCTTTTTGGTCTTTGGAAAGTGTTGACGTGAGAGCCGAAAGCGTCTTTCAGTACCGACCCAAGGAGTGTTCGAGTAGAGAGGACAAGTTACGACTCGCTTTCTTTGTTTTTTCCTTCATTTATTCCAATACTTAGCGATAATGAGAGTACCAGCCTAACTGATCTTTTTGGCCTTTGGAAAGTGTTGACGTGAGACCGACCCAAGGAGAGTTCGAATAGATAGGACACGTTACGACCCGCTCCCCGCTTAGTTTTTCCTTCATGCATCCCAATACTTAGCCTTAATTAGAGCGCCAGCGTGGCCCAGCACTGTTAATGTGGCAGCAACTCCTCCACGTCTGCACAGCGTTATGTACTTACTCGCGTCTTTTCGGGTCAGGGCGGCGCCGATGTTCAGTTTTTGCGGCAAAGTTAATTTGGAAGAATCTTTTGAATTTGGCTCAACTCTGACATTTTGGTGGGCTTACTCTGAATGCTGTCCCTCTCCCTTATGATTGGCCTGAATACGCCTTCTCTCTCTCCCTTACTACTGTTCGGAATACTCTCTCTCTCTCTCTCTCTCTCTCTCTCTCTCTCTCTCTCTCTCTCTCTCTCTCTCTCTCTCTCTCTCTCTCTCTCTCTCTCTCTCTCTCTCTCTCTCTCTCTCTCTCTCTTTTTTACGACTGTTCTGAATACTCCCCCTCTCTCTCCCTTACGACTTTTAAATACTACTCCCCCTCTCTCCCCTACGACTTTTCTGAATACTCCCTCTCCCTCTCTCTCTCCCTTAAGACTTCTAAATACTCTCTCTCTCTCTCTCTCTCTCTCTCTCTCTCTCTCTCTCTCTCTCTCTCTCTCTCTCTCTCTCTCTCTCTCTCTCTCTCTCTCTCTCTCTCTCTCTCTCTCTCTCTCTTACGACTATTTTTAACACTTTCCCTTACGACTTCTGAATACTCTCTCTCTCTCTCTCTCTCTCTCTCTCTCTCTCTCTCTCTCTCTCTCTCTCTCTCTCTCTCTCTCTCTCTCTCTCTCTCTCTCTAACGCCTGGAACCATTTCTACGGCCAGAGTAAACTTTTCCAAAGGGACGGCATACACCTGTCCCCCATCGGGGCAGCCAGATTCGGAAGGCTCCTCAACAACGCCGTACGTAACGCCCGAACAACAAAAAACGACTCTCAGCCACGTCCTTCCATCCCGCCCGTGTAAATAGACACCATACACCGCAACAGACTCGTAACATTGAACCCTCCAGTACCTCTATTACCAAGCTTCAAGATAACCTAAGAGTCCTTAGTTTCAATGCGCGTAGCCTAAGTAACAAATTTGATGAACTGCGATGTCTTGCTCTGACAGAAAACTTTGACGTAATTGCTATAACCGAAACATTTATCGACACCACTAATATTGATTTAAGTTCCGAATACAACATAGATGGCTACAGATTCTTCAACAATGATCGTGTAAACCGTAGAGGGGTGGTGTCGCCCTTTTTGTCAAAAGCTACTTGCAACCTACTGACAAAACACCAAGAAACAGTAACGTTGAACATTTGTGCGTGCGAGTAAACATTGCAAAAGTCAATTTAAATATAACTGTCACTTACAGGCCTCCGGGGCAATCACTTGATGGCGATCTTGAAATGTACAGCGTCTTAAGGCAGTCACTTAATAACAGCGACTCACTGATACTAGGAGACTTAAACCTCCCCATATCGACTGGGCGACACTGTCGGGTACAGAAGGTGAGTCCCATAGAATGATCGAATTTCTAGAGGAAAATTATCTAAGCCAAATGGTTTCTGAACCAACTCGACAAAATAACATACTTGACCTTGTTATAGCGACCCAAGATAACCTAGTCAGTAATGTCACGGTAGGAGAACACCTCGGTTCCTGCGATCATAAACTAGTGCGCGTTGACATTAGAGCTCAAACATCGGTGACTGAAAATAAAGTTAAGGTGCCCAATTTCAAAAGAGCCAACTTCGTAGATATCCGACGAAAACTAATAGATATGCAACTATCAGATGACGGCAATGCAGAGGACGCCTGGCTAAACTTTAAAAATCACTTACTCACTCAGCAGGACACATTTGTCCCCCTGTGCGAGAAGCGAATTAACACTAATAAAAGTCCACCTTGGTTTAATAGCGAAATTAAACACTCAGTCAAGGAGAGAAAATTGTCTTACAGGTTAAAGAAAGACCAAAGCACGCCCGAAAACATTAGACTTTACAATGATGCAAGGCGACGAGTAAAAAGATTAGTGCATCAGGCAAAGCGTAGATATGAAGAAAATATTGCAGCCAACTGTAAAAATAATCCGAAATCCTTCTTCAGTTACATAAACAACAGAAAGGCGATCAGAAGTGGAATTGGACCTTTAACAAACAGCGACGGTGCACTAGTGACTGACAGCCAACACATTGCAAACCTATTAAATAATTACTTTTCCTCGGTGTTTAATAATAACAGTCCACCCACCACCACCACCAACACCAGTACTAATGTAAATCCCGAGCATGCATTGTCTAACTTTGAAATAAAACCCGATGAAGTCCTTAAAGCCCTCAAATCACTTAAAACAAATAAAAGTCCTGGACCTGACAAAGTATATCCAACTCTGCTGAAAGAAACAAAGTAAGAAATACTCTCCTCCCTCACAACCGTATTCAATATGTCCTTGCGACAAGGCATCGTCCTCAGATTGGAAAAAGGCTAACGTGACACCGATTTTTAAGAAAGGAGACAAAAAAAGTACCAGGTAATTACATGCCCATTAGTCTAACTTCGGTTGTAGGTAAGCTACTTGAGGGCATAATTAGAGACAAAATTGTGAGTTACCTTGAAAGCCACTCATTAATTGGGGACTCACAACATGGCTTCCGAAACAAAAGATCCAGCCTATCAAATCTATTAACCTTTTATAACGACCTCTCCACTGTTTATGACGTAACCAAATCACTGGACGTAGTCTATCTCGATTTCCAGAAAGCGTTTGATAAACTCCCGGATCATAAATTACTTTACAAATTAAAGCAAATAGGTATTGACGGTCAGGTAAACCAATGGATCGCGAATTGGTTGAGCAACAGACAACAAAGAGTAGTGATTGACGGATTTAACTCAGAGTGGGCGCCGGTCACTAGTGGCGTCCCTCAGGGCTCGGTTCTTGGCCCAGTGCTCTTCATTATTTACATCAACGACGTGGATGTTGGACTCAATAACCGCATTAGTAAATTTGCAGACGACACAAAGATTGGTAACTCGGTTCTCACTGACGAAGACAGGCAAAGCCTCCAAGAGGATTTGCACAAAATTTCAGCTTGGTCGGATAGATGGGAGATGCCCTTTAACGTAGACAAGTGCCAGGTCCTTCAAGTTGGAACGAGGAATAAGAAGTTTGATTACAAAATGCGCGGCGTTAAACTCAAAAGCGTTCAATGCGTCAAGGACTTGGGGGTCAAAATAGCGTCAAACCTCAAATTCTCACAGCAATGCATCGATGCAGCAAATAAAGCGAACAGAATGTTGGGCTTCATTAAAAGAAATTTTTATTTAAGAATAAAGATGTAATACTCCCGCTCTACAACAGTTTAGTCAGACCCCACTTGGAATATGCGGTACAGTTTTGGTCTCCCCACCATGCAAAGGATATTGCTAAATTAGAAGGTGTTCAGCGTCGGGCAACGAAAATTATCCCTTCCTTGCGCAACAAATCCTACGAAGAAAGGCTTTCTACCCTTAACATGTTCTCTCTTGAGAAACGTCACCTCCGAGGAAAACTGATCGAATGTTTTAAAATACTTAATGGTTTCACGAATGTAGACAGATCAACATTGTTTATGATCGATGACACTTTGCGCACGAGGAACAATGGCGTAAAACTCAGATGTAGACAAGTAAATTCAGAGTGCACCAAATTTTTCTTCACCAACGTTGTAGTGCGAGAATGGAATAAACTCCCATCATCAGTGGTCCAGTGTAACACGATTGACTCCTTCAAAAATAAGCTCGACCGTCACTTCCTTCAACTTAATATCAACTAGAGTAGAAATGCAACGTTTTGGAGTCTTCTGATTAATGTAAAATCACTTAGGTTTAAGGACAGACCACCAAGTCTGGACCATGGGGTCTGTGTGGTCTGATTTTCTATGTAAATCTATGTAAATCTCTCTCTCTCTCTCTCTCTCTCTCTCTCTCTCTCTCTCTCTCTCTCTCTCTCTCTCTCTCTCTCTCTCTCTCTCTCTCTCTCTCTCTCTCTGTGTATGTGTGTGTGTGTGTGTGTGTGTGTGTGTGTGAGAGAGAGAGAGAGAGAGAGAGAGAGAGAGAGAGAGAGAGAGAGAGAGAGAGAGAGAGAGAGAGAGAGAGAGAGAGAGAGGAAAGAAGAAATGTAAAAGGAAACGAAAGGAAAAAGGGAAAAAAGTGAGCCGGTGATTGCAGGACAAAAAAACGATCTTTATTTTTCCTTGGGGAGGCAAAGGACACGCATTTTTTCCTTGGGGAGGCAAAGGACACGCATTTTTTCCTTGGGGAGGCAAAGGACACGCATTTTTTCCTTGGGGAGGCAAAGGACACGCATTTTTTCCTTGGGGAGGCAAAGGACACGCATTTTTTCCTTGGGGAGGCAAAGGACACGCCTTTTTTCCTTGGGGAGGCAAAGGACACGCATTTTTTCCTTGGGGAGGCAAAGGACACGCATTTTTTCCTTGTGGAGGCAAAGGACACGCATTTTTTCCTTGGGGAGGCAAAGGACACGCATTTTTTCCTTGGGGAGGCAAAGGACACGCATTTTTTCCTTGGGGAGGCAAAGGACACGCCTTTTTTCCTTGGGGAGGCAAAGGACACGCCTTTTTTCCTCGGGGAGGCAAAGGACACGCATTTTTTCCTTGGGGAGGCAAAGGACACGCATTTTTTCCTTGGGGAGGCAAAGGACACGTATTTTTTCCTTGGGGAGGCAAAGGACACGCATTTTTTCCTTGGGGAGGCAAAGGACACGCATTTTTTCCTTGGGGAGGCAAAGGACACGCATTTTTTCCTTGGGGAGGCAAAGGACACGCATTTTTTCCTTGGGGAGGCAAAGGAGACGCAAATGTTAGTTGTGGAGGCAAAGGACACGCATTTTTTCCTTGGGGAGGCAAAGGACATGCATTTTTTCCTTGGGGAGGCAAAGAACACGCATTTTTTCCTTGGGGAGGCAAAGGACACGCATTTTTTCCTTGGGGAGGCAAAGGACACGCATTTTTTCCTTGGGGAGGCAAAGGACACGCATTTTTTCCTTGGGGAGGCAAAGGACACGCATTTTTTCCTTGGGGAGGCAAAGAACATACCTTGTTTGTTCTTCCCGACTGAAGATTGAATAAGGCTAAAAAAAAGGCAAAATGGGCTGCCACTCACATTTATGAACCAACAGACAAGAGTGACGGACGAAAAACCTACTCGCTTTCTGGTATGAGGCAAAGAATGCACACTTTTGTCCGTCCCGGCCAAGGAAGGCCACTTACATTTATTGCCTAGGAGATGAAAGTGATACAAAATACTGCCGATTACTTTCAGACTGCGCTTTCTAACCTTTGAAAGACGAGAAAGTCACATAATACACACTGTAAGTACTTTGACACCCGAGGATATACTGTAAATTATTTAAAGACGCCCAAGACAATCCCAAGATCTGCTTTCCCACGGGGTGTCGATGCCTTTGGTGCCAAGTGCCTCCGCAGGGTCGTGGGTTATCGCCGTAATGACTTCGTGTAAAACCAGTGACTGCTCCGTGAAACTGAATCGAGGCCTGTTACCAGCTTAGTCCGTGAACGCCTGCTCTGGCTATATGGGCACTGGCGCGCCTCCCAGACGTCCATCCTGCTCACAGGGTTGTTTCTGTACGCAACAACCCTGAGTAGAGGAGGTCCAGGGGACGCCCTCGTAACTCGTGGCTGGGGCAAGTCAGCCGACCCTGCCTTGAAGGACTTGCGACGGATCGGGCAGCTGCGTGGGAGCTTGATCGGTAAGACCTCTGGGAGTGGAGGCGGCGAGTGAGTGAAGCGACGCTCCCCGGGGCGTATGCTCCCCATAAGTTAGTTAGTTAGTTTGATCTCTAGGTTTAGGTAGCTACCAGTGTTTGCTGCTCCTTATTCCTTTTTCTGGTAGACAACATAACCTAATTCTTCTTAATGCTTCCTTCCTTCCATAACCAAACACATAATAGCCTCAAGACAGTCTGGAACACCCAAAGGTTCAAACTCATTGCTATTCACGGGCCTCTTCATCCTTAAGTAAGTAAGTAGGAGGTTTAGGCAGCTCTGATCCTTCCTTCCTTCCTTACTTGCATAACCAGACACGTAACCTAAGACAGCCTCGAACACCCAAAGGTTCAGACTCCCATCACGATTCACGGACATTTTTATCCTTAAATGAGAAAGAGAGATTTTGAGGTTCTCCTACTTCTTGAACCGTCTTTTTCCTTCCTTCCATAACCAGACACGTAACCTCGGACAGCCTCGTGTACCCAACGGTCCAAACTCATTACAATTCACGCGCCTCTTCATCCCTAAGTAAGTCAGATTTCCCGGTAAGAATAGCCAAGTCCGCCCTTCCCAATGCGCCGCGGGACAGACGGAGCCCTAATGTTACAGGATCACGCAAGCAAAGTTTCCATCGTTACTGCTCAGCTCGCGACCCGAACTTCTGGTATTATTTATTTTAGTGGCCGTCCAAGGTGCCACGAGTAGGCCCTTGCCGTGACTAATAGCAGTTTCTTCGCTCGGGCTGACAGTGTTGGTCGCTTGAGAATTCCTACACAGTATATTTATCACACACACACACACACACACTGACTGGCCCCAGGAAACCTCTGAACACACACACACACACACACACACACACACACACACACACACACACGAAAGGAAACACACATGAATTTTCATATATGATTTTTTTGTTGTGTTGGAAAAATCTACGGCGACTGTTTCTTCAGATCTGAGAGAGAGAGAGAGAGAGAGAGAGAGAGAGAGAGAGAGAGAGAGAGAGATATCTATCCCTTCACGCAACAGATGGAAGGGCTGGTTGGCTTTCTGACTGACTGGCTCACTGGCTGGTCCGTCCCCTTTCCGCTCTTTCGTTCTTCGTCTAGAGCCCGCCCGTGAGCCAGCCAGCCAGACAGACATACAAACAGACAGACAGCCAGGCGATCCACTCTTCCAACCCCCCCCCCCCTCCTCCCCGCCATTATCGTCAGGTCAATAGCCATCACGCGGAGTTTGTCTTATCTCTCCCCCTTGACTGGCGTGCCGTCCTCAGGTCCGCGTCGCCGCCCTCACGCGTCGACGACCGTGAAATGAGAGATACCGAGGCGAAGAACATGTGTCACTCCGTCGTCTGTCGCCACACGAACACTGAGGGACGGGACACAGCAGACGCATAACACCAGACAGGCGTCTACTTAAGGCCTGGAAAATGAATGCGTACAGGGACAAAGAGTGAAATTAAATTATCGAGTGTAAAATGAAGGATCCAGACACGAAGAACATCTGTCATCACACACACAGGCAAGGAGAGGACGGGACACAGCCGACGCATAACACCAGACCTACGTATACTTGTTCTTTTCTCTCGTGTGTCTGTGCAGTGACATTAGATCAAGTGTAAAATGTAGGATTCAGACACGAAGAACATGTCACCTGTCATCACACACGACCACCAGAGGAAGGGAACCCAGCGGACGCATAACACCAGACAGACGTACTTATAGCTTCTTATAGTAAGAGATGCTCCTACGTCTACTTATCCTAGGTATGATAAAGGATCCAGAGACGAAGAACACCTGTCATCACACACACGACCACCAGAGGAAGGGAACCCAGGGGACGCAGAACACCAGACAGACGTACTTATATCTTCTTATAGTGAGAGATGCTCCTACGTCTACTTGTCCTAGGTATGATAAAGGATCCAGAGACGAAGAACATCTGTCATCACGCACACGACCACCAGAGGAAGGGAACCCAGGGGACACAACACCAGAAAGATGTACTTATATCTTCTTATAGTGAGAGATGCTCCTACGTCTGCTTATCCTAGGTATGATCAAGGATCCAGAGACGAAGAACATCTGTCGTCACGCACACGACCACCAGAGGAAGGGAACCCAGGGGACACAACACCAGAAAGATGTACTTATATCTTCTTATAGTGAGGGATGCTCCTACGTCTGCTTATCCTAGGTATGATGAAGGATCCAGAGACGAAGAACATCCGTCATCACGCACATGACCACCAGAGGAAGGGAACCCAGGGGACGCCTAACACCAGACAGACGCACTTACTCTCCGTGTCTGTTCAGTGAAATTAAATCACGCGAGCACGACCCTAAAGCGGCGAGCTGTTCCACGCCACCGAACAGGAGTCCGGCGAGGAGGAGGGGGAGGAGGAGGAGGAGAGGAGAAGAGTCGCTGAGAGGGAAGGAAAATGTGTAAGCAAAGGAAGGAAGGGATGGTGAGAGAAACATGGAAACATGGAAATGCAGGCAACAGAAAGCCTATTGGCTCATTACGAGGTCGCCCGCTTAGGTGATTTAATCTGCTCGACCGCCACTTGGGGCTTGGTGAGCAGATGAAAGCACCTCGATATTGAGGAGCAGATGGAAGCCCCTCGTTATTCAGTTTACTCCTGACGCAGCGAAATGACGGTTGATTCTATATTTGAAGGAGTTGATGGTATTCGCATTTACTACTTCTGAGGGAAGATTGTTCCAGTGGCGGATGACTCGGTTTGAAAAGAAACTCCTTCCAATGTCTGTGTTACATCGACTCGACTGAATGGGTAAACCGTTATTTCTAGTTCTTGAGTTGGTTTGCAGTTCAAAGAATTTGGAGTAATCGACGTTATTGAACTTTTTCTGATACATGAAGACTTGAATCATATCCCCTCGTAGGCGTCTTTTCTCCAATGTAAAGAGATTGAGTCGCTTGAGTCGTTCCTCGTACGGTTGAGCCCTGAAGGTTGGAATCATCTTTGTGGCGCGTCGTTGAATCCTTTCCAGTAAAGCAATGTCCTTTCTGTAATTGGGAGACCAGAACTGCACTGCATACTCGAGGTGCGGTCTTACCATGGAATTATACAAGGATAGCATCACGTCTGGTGTTTTACACTCGAAGTTCCTCGCTATGAACCCGAGCATAATGTTGGCCTTGTTGTATGCTTTTTTACAGTGATTCGCGTGTTTCAGGTCACTGCTGATAGTGACTCCAAGATCCTTTTCCTCCTGCATCGCTTGCAGAGGTCTCCCATTCATGATGTATGTGTGGTTACTATTTTGGGACCCAATGTGCATGACTTTGCATTTGTCAACATTAAAAGACATTTGCCATTTTTCCGACCATTCGATAATGTGATTGAGGTCTTTCTGAATGATTTCGCAGTCGGTCTTTGTGAGGGCATCTCCACCCACCTTGGTGTCATCTGCAAATTTCGATATTGTGGATTTCAGTCCTGATTCTAGGTCATTGATATATATGATAAAGAGGATGGGTCCCAGCACTGACCCTTGAGGCACTCCACTAGTGACTGGTAGCCAATCGGAAGGCTGTCCGTTGAGTAGTACTCGTTGTTTTCTGTCGGTGAGCCAATCTCTTATCCACGCGATCAGATTGGCTCCGATGCCCGCCGAGTGCAGTTTCTTAAGGAGTCGCTCGTGCGGTACCTTGTCGAAGGCTTTCTGAAAGTCCAGGTATATAACATCACTGGGGATGTGGGCATCCTAGTTCTTATATATACCTTGGAAGAAGTCTAATAAATTCGTTTGGCAGGAGCGCTTGTTTCTGAAGCCATGCTGGGTGTCGGAGATTACATTATTGTTTTCTAGAAACTTAACAAGTTTATCTCTAATAATCTTTTCGAGTATTTTTCCTGCCACTGATGTCAAACTTATGGGCCTGTAGTTTAATGCAACGCTTTTGTCTCCTTTTTTGAAAATCGGTGTTACGTTCGCCATCTTCCAGTCTTCCGGGACCTTGTTTAGTTGAACTGACCGGTTGAATATGGTAGTGAGTGGTTGAAGTATTTGTTGTTTAAGCTCTTTTAATAACCGCGGGGACAAACTGTCGGGTCCCGTTGACTTGTTCGTGTCGAGTTTGTCCAAGTACTTTTTTACTTCTTGGTCGCATATTGAGTCAATTTCCAGCGGCGTGATCTCACTCGGCGGGGCAGGGCTCTCGGGAATGGTTTCGATGTCCTCGACTGTGAATACGGATGCGAAGTTACTGTTGAGGATTCTGGCCATCTGTTTACTGTCCTGAGTTACAGATCCAGTCTCGTCTGTCAGGGAACCAATATTGGATTTTACTTTCTTTTTCGATCTTATGTACGTGAAGAATTTCTTGGAGTTAGTTTTGATTTCGCGCGCTATTTGCTTTTCATAGTTGCGTTTGCTACTCCGAATAAGGCTGCGACAAGCTCTGAGGCTGTTGTGGTACTGTGTGCTGGCTTCGACCGTAGCATTCTCTTTCATCAAATTATAATTCCTTTTTTTTAGGTTTACTGCCCTTTTTATTTCTCTGGTCATCCACGGTGGATCTACGGCCCCATTTACTCGCCTGGATTTCGTAGGCACTGTAGCCTTATCTACTTGCAACAGCTTATCTTTGAAGACGTTCCGCGCGTTGTCGATTGTATTGTCGGTGATGCCAAGTTGGTCCCAGGTCGTAGGGGGAAGCAGTGCACGGGCTAAGTTGAAATTTCCTTTTTTGTAATCTGGTATCACTGATGGATTATCTACGAGTTTGTGACATGTGTTGATATTAAAACGGATTAAGTGGTGATCGCACCCATTAAGTTTCTCACCAACTGTACAGTCGCGAATGAGGTCGGGGTCGCTTACTAATACCAGATCCAGCAGATTGTTTTCTCTTGTTGGTTGAGTTACAACTTGAGTGAGGAACGAATCCTCCACCATTTCTAAAAGCCTGTTACCCTCTTGATCTCCAGTCATCAGTCCCCAGTCAATGTTTGGGCAATTAAAGTCCCCAATTATAATTGCTTCCTTGCTTTGTGTTAGAGAGTGAATCTCTTCGTAGAGGGCAGTGTCATCGGCTGCCTGTTGTTTCGGAGGCCTGTATACGGTTGCAAGTGTTAGTTTCTTGTTATTTGCGGTTATTTCCACATAGACAGAATCGTATTTCTCTGCGTCCTGTTTGTCTGTTTTTATGGCAGGGAGTGTACTTTTTACGTAGCAAACTGCTACTCCTCCTTTCTTGTGCTTTCGACTTTTGTGGAAGCTTTCGTACCCAGGGAATGACATTTCGGATTCTAGATGGGTAGAGTTGGCCCAAGTCTCTGTGATGGCTACCACATCTGGTTTCTCTGTTGCAATATACGCCCTAATTTCGTCCTTTTTGGGTATTAAACTACGTGCATTTGTGTACATGAAAGAAATGTGGCCGTGACGAGTTGTACCAGTTCGCTTGTCGGAGGCGTGGTTAGTTACACAGTTTCTTGTGAGTCGCACTGACGCTACGGGTTGGTTGATCAAGGGCTGTCTTTGCCCCGTCCTCGCCCGCCGTTTTTTGAAAGGCTTTTCGAAAAGCTTTTCACTGCCTCGTCCAGAAGCCTCCCGAAACGCGCCGATCCAACCTCATTCAGATGTAGTCCATCGTTCCAAAACAAGTCTGGGCGCTCAAGGAAGTGGTGCCAGGCGTTTGTAAACGCCACGCCTTCGTCGTCACAAATTTCCTTCAGACTAGTATTGATGTTGCTCGCTTTGCTGTTGAAGCCGGCGTAAGCGCTGATTCTGGGTAGAATTCCAGAGACAATGACGTGAGGGGACTTGGTCTTGTAACGCCGAATGACCTGACGGTATTTTGATAGTAGGGCCTGAGTTTGAGTAGACTGAACGTCATTTGTCCCCGCGTGAATCAAATAAACTGTGTCTTCCTTCGCGAGTTCCGTGACAGCATCGACAGCTGAAGTAATGTCGAAGAGATGGTGAGAGAAGGAACCAGAGCAATGAAGCAGGAGGAGGAGGAGGAAGAGGAGGAGGAGGAGGAGGAGGAGAGAAGAGTCGCTGAGAGGGAAGGAAAATGTGTAAGCAAAGGGAGGAAGGGATGGTGAGAGGAAGAACCAGAGCAATGAAGGAAGGAAGGAAGGAAGGAAGGGACGAGGGCAAGACACGAGGTTATCCCACGGAAATTACTGATGTTAAAATGTAAGGGTTAATTAAAATAAATTCTCTCTCTCTCTCTCTCTCTCTCTCTCTCTCTCTCTCTCTCTCTCTCTCTCTCTCTCTCTCTCTCTCTCTCTCTCTCTCTCTCTCTGTTCACACCTTTTATCTTATATGTATACGATAAGTGGTTTCGTTATACCCTCCTTACGTTGTCTAAGTAACACTGCTTTCATAAGAAAATCGAATAGTTTGGCTTTTGTTTTTTTATGTTTCTTTAAAGTCGAGTTACAGGGACAAGCGGCAGAACGAGAGGCTAAATGAGGCAGGGAAGGGAGGGAGAGAGGGTTGAGGGAGGGAGGGAAGGAAGAAGGAAAGAAGAGAGGGAGGAGGGAGGGTATTGTCCTAAGTGGGCCACTTTGTAAACATTCTGCCCTGCTTTTCTGCCGGGCTCCCTCGAGATGCGCGCCGCTCGTCCACCTCACGCGGCTCTGTGACAAGATTATCTTTTGTTTTTACTCCGCCGGGGACTTTTTTCAACCTTTTGTCAGGGCGTGATGGCGCGTGTGTGCTGCGGCCTGGCGGGGACGAGGCACCAGGGGTTGACCTTGTTATTGTGTGTGTTTGGACGGGAATGAGACTTTTACCGCGGCAATAGACAACGCGTGTCCTTGGCCCGCAGACAGACCAGCTGGGCCCGTACTCTCAAACATTTCGGGGCTCACACACCCACATTTGATAAGGCTTTCGTGGAGGCTGTGGGTTTTTCCATGTGTAGTTTTATGTGTAGTTGTGGTTTGACAAAGTTTCTGCGCCATGACAGCCTGACTTATCGTCTTGGCCTTTGAAAGTATTATTTGTGAGAGCCGAAAGCGTCTGAGAATATTGGCACTGAGGGTATACTACGGGGTGCTGCGAGGAGGAGGGACAGGTGGGTATAGCAACATGTGTCTTCAGGCCGCAGACAGTATTGGCACCTTAGCGGGACGAGACAACGGGGTACTGCGGGAATGAAGGACGCTTGGGTTTAGTAGCTTGTCTTTGGGCCGAACAGACAGTATTGGCTGGACAACGGGGTGCTGGGAGAAGGAAGGACGCTTGCGTTTAGTAGCTTGTCTTTGGGCCGAACAGACAGTATTGGCTGAACAACGGGGTGCTGGGGGAAGGAAGGACGCTTGGGTTTAGTAGCTTGTCTTTGGGCCGAACAGACAGTATTAGCTGAACAACGGGGTGCTGGGAGAAGGAAGGACGCTTGGGTTTAGTAGCTTGTCTTTGGGCCGAACAGACAGTATTGGCTGAACAACGGGGTGCTGGGAGAAGGAAGGACCATTGGCTTTAGTAGCTTGTCTTTGGGCCGAACAGACAGTATTGGCTGGACAACGGGGTGCTGGGAGAAG
>NW_026111942.1:1369803-1449803 GCF_024679095.1 Eriocheir sinensis
CATAATTATGTAGAGAGAGAGAGAGAGAGAGAGAGAGAGAGAGAGAGAGAGAGAGAGAGAGAGAGAGAGAGAGAGAGAGAGAGAGAGAGAGAGAGAGAGAGAGAGAGAGGGAAAGAAGGAGTGGGAGAGAGAGGGAGGAAAAGGAGTGGGAGAGTGAGAAGAGACAAAAGAAAAAGAGAATATAGAACCAAGCGGAAAGGAAAGAAGAATAGCAGAGAAGCGGGAACGACAGCTACAAAGACTATACCGAGAGAGAGAGAGAGAGAGAGAGAGAGAGAGAGAGAGAGAGAGAGAGAGAGAGAGAGAGAGAGAGAGAGAGAGAGAGAGAGAGAGAGAGAGAGAGAGAGAGAGAGAGAGAGAGAGAGAGAGAGAGAGAGAGAGAGAGAGAGAGAGAGAAGCAGAGAGGTAGAAGACGTAAAAGAGACAAGAGTGTTGAAGCTATACAACGCTACCAAACTTAAGGTCTTTAGGAGATAAGGGAACAACAACACGTCCATATACAGAGAGAGGGAGAGAGGAGAGAAGGGGAGAGGGAGAGGGAGAGATAGAGAGGTAAAGGACATAAGATAGGTGAGTGTTAAAACTATAAAACGCTGTCAAACTTAAGGTCTTTAGGAAGTATACAGAAAACACTACGGCAAGCCGCCCATCTCCTGCATTCTTTGTGCCCGCCCTCGAGCCGCTGCCTGTATTACCTGAGCGTGTAACTGTTTGAGCTGTAGCGTCCCGGAGACTCTTGGAGGGACGCCCGGCTCTGATCTTACGCCGGGGAGGTGCAAATTACGCTGGGTGTTCCGGGGGCTGTGATGAGAGGGGAGAGGGAGGCGGTGTGGGGCGAGGAGGGAAGGGAGGAGGAGGGAGAGTACAGAAAAAGAGAGAGGGAAGGAAGCATGAAGCAGACAGGAAGGAAAGGGAAGGGGAGAGAGGGAAGGACAGGAAGGAAAGGATAGAGAAGATAAAGGTAAGGGGAGAGAGAGATAGAGGGATGGGAACACGTAGCAGACAGGAAGGGAAGGGATGGGAAGGCAGAGCAGACAGAAAAGGGAAGAGAAAGCAGATAGGAAAAGGGTGATTCAGACATTAAGGAAGGTAAGGGAAGGAAAGGAAGGCAAGGCAAGGCAAGACAAGGCAAGACAAGGCAAGATAAGGCAAGGGAAGGGAAGGGAAAGGAAGGGAAGGGAAGGGAGAGCAGACAGAAAAAGGAAGAGAAAGCAGATAGGAAAAGGATGATTCAGACATTAAGGAAGGTAAGGGAAGGAAAGGCAAGGCAAGGCAAGGCAAGGGAATGCAAGGGAAGGCAAGGGAAGAGAAGGGAAGGGAAGGGAAGGGAGGGAAAACATGGAAACATGGAAATGCAGGCAACAGAAAGCCTATTGGCTCATTACGAGGTCGCCCGCTTGGGTGGCTTAATCTGCTCGACCGCCACTTGGGGCTTGATGAGCAAATGAAAGCACCTCGATATTGAGGAGCAGATGAAAGCCCCTCGTTATTCAGTTTACTCCCGACGCAGCGAAATGACGGTCGATTCTATATTTGAAGGAGTTGATAGTATTCACATTTACTACTTCTGAAGGAAGATTGTTCCAGTGGCGGATGACTCGGTTTGAAAAGAAACTCCTTCCAATGTCTGTGTTACATCGACTCGACTGAATGGGTAAACCGTTATTTCTAGTTCTTGAGTTGGTTTGCAGTTCAAAGAATTTGGAGTAATCGACGTTATTGAACTTTTTCTGATACTTGAAGACTTGAATCATATCTCCTCGTAGGCGTCTTTTCTCCAATGTAAAGAGATTGAGTCGCTTGAGTCGTTCCTCGTACGGCTGAGCCCTTAAGGTTGGAATCATCTTTGTGGCGCGTCGTTGAATCCTTTCCAGTAAAGCAATGTCCTTTCTGTAATTAGGAGACCAGAACTGTACTGCATACTCGAGGTGCGGTCTTACCATGGAATTATACAAGGATAGCATCACGTCTGGTGTTTTACACTCGAAGTTCCTCGCTATGAACCCGAGCATAGTGTTGGCTTTGTTGTATGCTTTTTTACAGTGATTCACGTGTTTCAGGTCACTGCTGATAGTGACTCCAAGATCCTTTTCCTCCTGCATCGCCTGCAGAGGTCTCCCATTCATGATGTATGTGTGGTTACTATTTTTGGACCCAATGTGCATGACTTTGCATTTGTCAACATTAAAAGACATTTGCCATTTTTCCGACCATTCGATAATGTGATTGAGGTCTTTCTGAATGATTTCGCAGTCGGTCTTTGTGAGGGCCTCTCCACCCACCTTGGTGTCATCTGCAAATTTCGATATTGTGGATTTCAGTCCTGATTCTAGGTCATTGATATATATGATAAAGAGGATGGGTCCCAGCACTGACCCTTGAGGCACTCCACTAGTGACTGGAAGCCAATCGGAAGGCTGTCCGTTGAGTAGTACTCGTTGTTTTCTGTCGGTGAGCCAATCTCTTATCCACGCGATCAGATTGGCTCCGATGCCCGCCGAGTGCAGTTTCTTAAGGAGTCGCTCGTGCGGTACCTTGTCGAAGGCTTTCTGAAAGTCCAGGTATATAACATCACTGGGGATGTGGGCATCCCAGTTCTTATATATACCTTGGAAGAAGTCTAATAAATTCGTTAGGCAGGAGCGCTTGTTTCTGAAGCCATACTGGGTGTCGGAGATTATATTATTGTTTTCTAGAAACTTAACAAGTTTATCTCTAATAATCTTTTCGAGGGAAGGGAAGGGAAGGGAAGGGAAGGGAAGGGAAGGCCAGGCCAGGCCAGGGCAGGAAAGGAAAGGGAAGGGAAGGGAAAGGAAGGGAAGGGAAGGCAAGGCAAGGCAAGGGAAGGGCAGGAAAGGGCAGGAAAGGGAAGGGACAGCAGTGAGGAAGAGGAGGGAGCACAACCCAGACAGGAAGGGTAGGGGGGTCGATGTGCGGTGCGGTACACTGAAGACTGTTGCTGCAGGACACTTGTTTTGGGCTGCTGCTGAGGGTTTTTTAAGATGCCTGCGCTGCACTGAATCGTGAGATGTTGATGGAATGGCTGTATCAAACCAGCGAATACCCCGTAAGAGTAATTGGTGGTCTATTACCTACACAGTATGTGAACACAATCTCCGGCTATGCGGGCATGTGGCACGCTGCCCAGAAGCCGCTCAACGAGTTGTTTCGGATCTGAGGTCCGACGGAATTGCTCTCCTTGAGGTTAGCAGAACTCAGAGCTGGGAATAGAGTGCACAAGTGTTGGAAGGCAGCGCCATTTTTGTCCATGGCCTTCACGAAAAAGAGAGAACCCCGAGTGGAGGAGGCCAGGGGGACGCCCACAAAGTTCGTGGCGTCAGGAAGTCGACTGATTCTACCGTGGGGTACTTAGGACGGGAAGGGCGCCTGCATGGAGACTTGTTCGGAGGAGTTTGGCGTTGGAGGGTGGGCGAGGCAACGCACCCCGCGGCGTATGCCATAGATTTTTTGTACTGGACTGCAACTTGTGGGTGTCGAGGCGGCGCTGAAACAAACTTAGCAGTGTTTTTATCGGCGTCGTCATTTGTTTTTTTCTGCATTTTTTTCCATACCCTCATTTTCAGTTTTTTCGGGGCCTGTAAATCAGTTCATCTACGTCTCCAATTAAATTTTTCGGCATTTTCATATAATTTTTTTTCGGCGTCGTCATTTTTCAGTAGTTTTTGCGTCGTTTTAAATTTTTCGTCATTTTCATTTATTTTTTCGGCTTTGTCATTTTTCAGTAGTTTGTGTGTCGTTTTAAATTTTTCGTCATTTTCATTTATTTTTTCGGCTTTGTCATTTTTCAGTTGTTTTTGTGTCGTTTTAAATTTTTCGGCATTTACATTTAATTTTTTCGGCGTCATCTTTCAATTGTTTTGGTGTTGTTTTAAATTTTTCGGCATTTTCATTTATTTTTTCGGCGTCATTTTCCTCCTTCCTTCCTTGCTTCCTTCCTCTTATCCTCCGTCTATTACGTTCTTCATCTTATTATTATTCTTTCTTCAGTCTTCTCCAAGCTAACTCTTTTGTCCTCTCTTTAATCTTTTTCTTTTTTTTTTGCTTTGCTCTTTGTCTTTCTTCTTCTCTTCTTCCCTCATACGTATTATCCTCTCCATCTCGTATTTTATCATGTTACTTTTCTGTCTTTAGTCTTCTCTACGATAACTTTTCAACTCTCTCTCTCTCTCTCTCTCTCTCTCTCTTTTTATGACCGTCCTCAGCATCATCCATTTTCAGAGACTATTTCTTTTCCATTTTCCTTTATTTTTTTATCCATTAGTCTTCTCTTCCTTGACGCTCTACACTTTCCATTTTCCTCTGACGTCGTTTTTAGTCTCTCTCTCTTTCCTCTTGGCCATCATCCTCTTCGTATATTCTCCTTCGCCTCTTTCCTTCAGTTTTTGTCTTGTGTTTTTTTTAATCCTTTACTATTCTATTTCCTGACCTTTTTGTATTCTCCGTTTTTTTCCTCTGTTCATATTTTTTCAGTCTGTCAATCCTTTTCCTCCTCGCCGTCTTCGAAAGTCTTCATTCCCTCTTTTCCTTCGTCTGTGTGTTTTATAGTGGCGCCATTCTTGCTTAGCCCATGCTGACCTCCGGAGCTCATCTTGATCCTCCTTTGCGTGTTTCGCCAGAGTCCGGGTTGAGAGGTGGTCTTCAGGGATTGGACAGTGAGACGGAGGAGAAGGAGGCGAAGAGGGGAAGGAGAGGAAGAGGAATTGGCAAAGAAAAGGAGATTGGGAAGAGGAGGAAGCGAGGAAGAAGAGATGGCGAAGAGGAGGAGGCGGCAAAGAAGAGAAAGAGTCAAAAGAGAGGTGGATGGTGGATGTGGGTCTTCAGCTTGTGGCGGTGGGCAGGACTCGAACGTGGGTCCTTCATAACACCGCGGCTGCAAACTGACCACTCAGCCACTGTCTCCCCCTGACCATGACCGCCCACCTCTCTTTTGCCTCCTCCTCCTCCTCCTCCTCCTCGCCTCCTCCTCTTCGCCACCTCTTCTTCCTCGCCTCCTCCTCTTCGCCACCTCTTCTTCCTCGCCTCCTCCTCTTCGCCACCTCTTCTTCCTCGCCTCCTCCTCTTCGCCTCCTCTTCTTCCTCGCCTCCTCCTCTTCGCCTCCTCTTCTTCCTCGCCTCCTCCTCTTCGCCACCTCTTCTTCCTCGCCTCCTCCTCTTCACCACCTCTTCTTCCTCGCCTCCTCCTCTTCTTCACCTCTTCTTCCTCGCCTCCTCCTCTTCGCCACCTCTTCTTCCTCGCCTCCTCCTCTTCGCCACCTCTTCTTCCTCGCCTCCTCCTCTTCCCCATCTCCTTTTCTTTGCCACTTCCTCTTCGTCTCCTTCTTTACCTCTTCGCCTCCTCTTCCTCCTCCTCTTCGTCCGATCCCCGTTCCTTTTCCTCCTCGTCATCTTCTCTTCACCTCCTCTTCGCCAGTCACCATTCCTCTTCCTCCCAGTCTCTCATTTCTACCTCCGCGGCGCGTTACGTGACTCGCGCTGAATTATCTCCATCACACCGGCTTTTTCTCGCCTTTTCTTTCACCCTCTTCGCTATAATCCCTTCATTATTTAATTATACGCTTTTTCCCTCCTTCGTGTACTCCTTCCTTCGTCCTTTCCTTCGTTAATTACCTCCCTCTTTTTCTCCTATTTTACTTTTTTTATGTGAAGTAAATAATGGAGTGTTTTTTTCTTTTTCCTTTCTTTCCTTTATTCCTCCTCCTTTCTGTTTCTTTGTCTCTGTCTTTGCTTCCTTTTTTCTCTTTCATTGCTATTTCTTCTTGTTCCTGCTTTTGTTAGTCTTCCTCTTGTTCCTCCTCCTCTTCTTTTTTTTCCTTCTTCTTCTTCTTCATCATCATCTGTTTCTCTGTCTTCATCTCCCTTTCCTCTATTTTTTTCTTTCCTCCTCCTCCTTTGTCCCTGCTCTTGCTCTTGTTCTTCTTCTTTTCTCTTGTTTCGTTTTCTTTATTTTTTTCTCTTCTTCCGTCTTTCCCTCTTTCGTCACTTCGTCCCTTAATTTCTTCTTTTTTCTCTTTGAAGTTTTTTTTGTTAAAGGTAAAGTCTTGTTACCTAATGAAGTATTTTTTTTATTATTTCTTATACCTCTCTCTCTCTCTCTCTCTCTCTCTCTCTCTCTCTCTCTCTCTCTCTCTCTCTCTCTCTCTCTCTCTCTGTGTGTGTGTGTGTGTGTGTGTGTGTGTGTGTGTGAAATGTCATGAGAGAGAGAGAGAGAGAGAGAGAGAGAGAGAGAGAGAGAGAGAGAGAGAGAGAGAGAGAGAGAGAGAGAGAGAGAGAGAGAGAGAGAGAGAGAGAGAGAGAGAGAGAGATTACTTTTCTTTCTTTCCTTCTGACACTCTCATATGATTACTAACTCACACTTCACAACCTTTACTCTTTATTAAACTCTTTCTTGTGCTATTTATCATATATTACACTCTTGCTTATACACTTTAATATTATATATACTCTTTACTACCCTTCCTTCTCATCAGAGCTTTCCTTCAACCTTCTACTACCACCACTACTACTACTACTACTACTACTACTACTACCACCACCACCACCTCTACTACTACTACTACTACTACTACTACTACTACTACTACTACTACTACTACTACTACCACCACCACCACCACCACCTCTACTACTACTACTACTACTACTACTACCACCACCTCTACTACTTCTACTCTTTATTATTCACAGCCTCCACAACGTCTTTCTTTACACCACTACGCAAGCCATTCATCCTGCGGTCACCCTCCTTAGCGGCCACCCTTCCGAGGCCTTCTTTATGGTCACTGAGGGCCGCGTCGTGGACACCAATACCAGCTGATCCTTTTAATGGCCAAGGTTCTGTTCCTCCTCTTTATGTTCCCATCGTTTTAACACTTTAGGGCTGGTCTCCTTCCTTCTGTCTGTCTGTCTGTGTCGGTCTCCGTTCTGCGTTTTATCTAACTTCGGTATTATGAGTAAAAATCCGTTGCGTCCTGTTTTCCCTTTCTAATTCAGTGTGTATTTTAAAGCTCTTTGCGTCGTGGTTTGAGGCGCTTAGGTCTTCATTATTTCCTGTTTCCATTCTTCCCTTTGTTTGACTTTAGCGGTGGTGGTAGTGGGAGGTACTGTGTGTGTGTGTGTGTGTGTGTGTGTGTGTGTGTGTGTGTGTGTGTGTGTGTGTGTGTGTGTGTGTGTGTGTGTCTGTTTGTCTGTTTGTCTCTCTCTCCAAGAGGATTTGCACAAAATTTCAGCTTGGTCGGATAGATGGGAGATGCCCTTTAACGTAGACAAGTGCCAGGTCCTTCAAGTTGGAACGAGGAATAAGAAGTTCGATTACGAAATGCGCGGCGTTAAACTCAAAAGCGTTCAATGCGTCAAGGACTTGGGGGTTAAAATCGCGTCAAACCTCAAATTCTCACAGCAATGCATCGATGCAGCAAATAAAGCGAACAGAATGTTGGGCTTCATTAAAAGAAACTTTTTATATAAGAATAAAGATGTAATACTCCCGCTCTACAACAGTTTAGTCAGACCCCACTTGGAATATGCGGTACAGTTTTGGTCTCCCCACCATGCAAAGGATATTGCTAAATTAGAAGGTGTTCAGCGTCGGGCAACTAAAATTATCCCTTCCTTGCGCAACAAATCCTACGAAGAAAGGCTTTCCACCCTTAACATGTTCTCTCTTGAGAAACGTCGCCTCCGAGGAAAACTGATCGAATGTTTTAAAATACTTAATGGTTTCACGAATGTAGACAGATCAACATTGTTTATGATCGATGACACTTTGCGCACGAGGAACAATGGCGTAAAACTCAGATGTAGACAAGTAAATTCAGACTGCACCAAATTTTTCTTCACCAACGTTGTAGTGCGAGAATGGAATAAACTTCCACCATCAGTGGTCCAGTGTAACACGATTGACTCCTTCAAAAATAAGCTCGACCGTCACTTCCTTCAACTTAATATCAACTAGAGTAGAAATGCAACGTTTTGGAGTCTTCTGATTAATGTAAAATCACTTAGGTTTAAGGACAGACCACCAAGTCTGGACCATGGGGTCTGTGTGGTCTGATTTTCTATGTAAATCTCTATGTAAATCTCTCTCTCTCTCTCTCTCTCTCTCTCTCTCTCTCTCTCTCTCTCTCTCTCTCTCTCTCTCTCTCTCTCTCTCTCTCTCTCTCTCTCTCTCTCTCTCCTTTCCTTTCCTTCCCTTCCGTTCTGTTCCCTTCCCTTCCCTTTCCTTCCCTTCCCTTCTTCTCCCATCCCTCCCTTCCTTCTTCCATCACCAGCTTCCATTCTTCACCCACCCACTTTCTCTCTCTCTCTCTCTCTCTCTCTCTCTCTCTCTCTCTCTCTCTCTCTCTCTCTCTCTCGGTAAGTCCATATTTAGTGTCCCCGCCGTTGGGTCTCGTAACAGAGCAACTTTTGACCGTAGCGAGGCGGTGAGGAAACTTTAAAACCAGTCCAGTGAAGCAACGAGAGCAGGAGGAGGAGGAGGAGGATAAGGAAGAGAAGGAAGAAGAGGAAGAGGAAGAGGAGGAGGAGGAGGAGGAGGAGGAGGAAGAGGAAGAAAAAAGAGGAAGAGGAAGAGGAAGAGGAAGAGGAGGAGGAGGAGGAGGAGGAGGAGGAAGAGGAGGAGGAAGAGGGACGAGAAGAATAGCGAGAAAGGAAAAAGAGCAAGGGAGAGAGATAATGAAGGGAGAAAGTCACCCTCCTCCTCCTCCTCCTCCTTTCCTCTGTTTCCTCCGTTCTTTCGTTTTCATTTTTTATTGTCTCTGTCTGTGTGTCTGTCCGTCCGTCTGTCCGTCCGTCTGTCCGTCTCTCTCTCTCTCTCTCTCTCTCTCTCTCTCTCTCTCTCTCTCTCTCTCTCTCTCTCTCTCTCTCTCTCTCTCTCCTTCCCCCTCTCTCATCCATTCTTTTCCCGTCCTCTTCCTCCTCTTCCTCTCTCTCTTCTCCTTCCTCTTGCGCTCCCCTCACAGCCGTCAGTTATCCGCATGGCAGGACAGGCGAGCTGGGGCGAGCAGGGTCGAACTCCTCCCCACGCCGCAGGAACCCCAAGAGAAACACTGTCGTCCAATATTCATAGTTGCTGGAGATGGTGGTGGTGGTGCTGGTGGTGATGGTGGTGGTGCTTGTGGTGGTGGTGGTGGTATAGAGTATGGGCCCTTAGGCAGATTTGGTGGAAAATTTGGAGGTTTGGTTAGGTTATGTATAGTAGTGACGGTGGTAGTAGTAGTAGTAGTAGTAGTAGTGGTGGTGGTAGTGCTAGTAGTAGTAGTGGTAGTAGTAGTGGTGGGAGAGAAAGGGCCCGTAGGATTGGACAGTGAGCAGGAGGGATTGGAAAGGTAAAGTTGGGGGTATATGCTATAGCTGCGCGTGGCGGCTGTGTTCATCTCCGTCACCTCGGTTTCAGAGGTTATGGAAAGGATGTTTTAAGTATATTTTCAATAGTGGATGGTAGAGAGGCAGGAGACGTTGATTGTTGGTGTTCCTTATTTAATATATAGTCAGGTAATGTAATGAATGCCGCGTGAATTAGTTGGAGTGCTTGACTGACAGAGGAACTAGTGTTTTAGTGTGATGGAGTAATTGTGGTGGATGTGGAGTGGTCAGGAAGTAAAGGGAATGGCTAGGTTAAGTTCGTCATTTCATATTTAGTCGGGGATTGTAATGAATGTCGTGTGAATGAGTTGGGGTGCTTGTCTAAGAGTGGAAGGGGGGGCTATATAGTCTGGTGGAGTAGTTATTGGGGTGGATATGGAGTGGTCGAAGAGAAGAGGGATGCGAGTAGTCTAGGAGTGGAGCGAATGACTGCTCTAAATATTGGTGTTCCTCCTTTCTATATTTAATCGGGAAATGTAAGGAATGAGTTGTGGCGCTTGGCTAAGAGAAGGACGAGTGGTGTAGCTGAGTGGGTTGCAGGTGGCGTGGGCGAGGAGTGAAGGGAAGGCCACTTTAAACGTTGTGGACGGCTGGCTCGGCGGGTGTCTGGGTGAGGTCTGGCATGCAAGGGGCGGCGGCGGGCAGACGCGGCTGACGGGAAGACACACGGCCGGCGGGACTTATGGGACGGGGCTGAGGAGGGGCGTCTCGTGGTCTTATTGGGAAGGTATGTGGATGTGTAGGTAGTGAGGGAGGCGAGGCGAGGCTTTACTGAGGAGAGGCGGCACGTTGTCATGCTGGTAAAGGTATTGAATTATCTATCTATACCTATCTATCTATCAATGTATCTATCTGTTTAAGAGTTATATCTACGTCTCTTTTGGCCACTGTAGTTCTTTATGGGAGCAATGATTAGAAAGCATTTTTGTTGTCATTTGTTTTTTGCCCTTGAGCTGCTTCCTTTGCTGTAAAATAAAGTAGGAAGGGCGAGGAAGGGAAGAGCAGAATGGGGAAGGGGAGGAACAAAAAAAATACCACCCTAATTGTTCCTTACGTTCTGTCTTAAACACATTTTTTTTAGGGGAATTTTTTGTGCATATATGAGTCGGTATGGAGGGAGGAGCAGGGAAGGAGGGAGAAGGGAGAGGGCTGCATACCACATAATTGTTCCGTGGGCATGTATAGTAGTGATGTTGGTAGTAGTAGTAGTAGCAGTAGTAGTAGTGGTGGTACTGGTGGTGGTAGTAGTTGTAGTAGTAGTGGTAGTAGTGGTGGTGATAGTGCAAGGGCCCTTAGTTCAGTAGTAGTAATAAATTTTACTCAGTTTTACTATTGAGAACATGTTTTATTTATTTATTTATTTATTTATTTATTTTTTTTACAACAAAGGAGACAGCAGGTATATTTCAATTGAAGGGCTGGAAGGGGAGGAACTATACTATGCCAGACTGATCGTCCTTTCTTTATATCACACTTGCATTTGTGAAAGTGTATGCATATATATTCTCGTAGGAAGGAAGGAGAAGGAAGGGACTGCATACATACATACATACCTACTCCTTCGCCTCATTTCAGAACACTTAATTTTAGGAGGCTGATCATCTCTTTTTTTGGCCTCCGTGGCTCCGTCCCTTTTGTATCAGAGGTGGCGTCATTGAGGGGCCTTTTTTACTTGTCTTTCTACTCTGTTTCGGATCTTACGGCGTCTCTTTTACCGTATAGCAAAAGTAGAGACCAAGGGGAAGAAACAAAGGACGTGTCACAGTAGTTCTTTCTCGATAAATTCGCTAAGGTGTGTTTCAATAATTGCCAAGAGGAAAAGAAAAAGAAGAGAAAAAAACGAAATATGTTCCCGCCATCCCCGCCGCCACGCCAGACACGTTCTCCCAGCGTATCTAGTTACTGTCCGCTCGCTCTTTCCATCCTCCACCCACGGCCATTACGTTCACCTACGGCTTTGTGCGGGCCAGGGTTGGAGTCCTCTCGGGGGCAGACGTAGCCAAACCTAACCTTACCGAAGTTATCTTTTACCTAGTATCGTATCCTAACCTAATGTAACCCAACCTTACCTGACCTATCCTAACCTAATCTAACCTAATCTTCTCCAACCTATCCTTACCTAATCTAACCTAATCTAATCTTATGTAATGTTACCCAACCTTGCCTTACTTTACGTTACGTTACCTTACCTTACTTTACCTTACACAGCATAACCTAACCGTATCTAACCTTATCTAAACTAAACCAACCTTACTTTACCTTCCATTACCTAAACTGATATAACCTAACTCATCCTAACCTCGCCTAACACTACATAACCTTTCCTAACCTAATCTAACCTAATATAATCTACCTTACTTAACCTTACCTAACTCATCGTAACCTAACCCATCCTAACCTAACCTAATCTAAGCTTTCCTAACCTAATCTAACCTTACCTGACCTAATCTATCCTAACCTTACCTAACCTAATCTATCCTAACATTACCTAACCTAATCTAGCCGTGATCTAATCTAACCTTACCTAACCAGTCTCAACCTTTCGTAACATGGCCTATCCTATCCCATATAGCCGCTGCAGACAGGCACTCACACAGCTGTTCGCCTCCCGTGCGTGTGGCCTGATAAAGAGAACCATTCACAGAGGGACCAAGGGCGAGGAGAGCCGAGCTAATCCGGACGTCCCTTGCCGCCCTACCTCACGGGGCGTTAGGCGTGATCCCCCCGAGGCTCAGAGGTCACAGCGACGGACTTACGTAGGGCGCTAGTCTCAGACGCTTCCGCCGCTCACTCACGTCAACTATTCCCTATGATTTAGCTTTATTTTGTGTCTACGTATACCTTTATCTTTATCTTTCCTTCTCTCTCTCTCTCTCTCTCTCTCTCTCTCTCTCTCTCTCTCTCTCTCTCTCTCTCTCTCACACACACACACACACACACACACACACACACACACATGAACCCTTTCCTTTTTATTTCCCGAGCATTTTCCTCACAACCTGTCATTTTCAAACCTCTTCCTCCTCCTCCTTCTCCTCCTCTCCTCTTTCCCTCCCCTTCTTTTCTTCCTCTCTTATTCTTTTCGTTGGCTTTCTTCTCCTTCGGTTCTTATTTTCTTCTCTTCTTTATTTACATTCTTTCGTCTGTGTGTGTGTGTGTGTGTGTGTGTGTGTGTGTGTGTGTGTGTGTGTGTGTGTGTGTGTGTGTGTTAATGTCGTGTTTTTCTAAGCCTAGCTGTTTCCTTTTCTGTAAGCTTCATTTCCTTCTCATTTAGACTCGCCGTGTTGCGTTCTTGTGAAATTCTTTTGGTGCGACTTTTTTTCCTTTTCTTTCCTTTTTTTCGCATTGTTACCATTCATTAGTAAGGCTGACCTCCCTCCCTGCCTGCTCCTTCCTGCTCCTGCTCCTGCTACTGCTTCTGCTCTCTCCTGTTTCCTTGCCCGACTGCTTGGCTGCCTACTACTACTACTACTACTACTACAACTACTACGACTACTACTACTACTACTACTACTACTACTACTACTACTACTACTACTACTACTACTACTACTACTACTACTACTACTACTACTACTACTACTACTACTACTACTACTACTTCCTTACATGATTTCTTTCCCCTTTCCTTTCCTTCCTTCTTTCGTTCCTCATGTAATTTCTTCATTCAATCCTTCTCTCGTTTTTCTTCCTTTCTTTCCCTCCCTCACCTCCCTTTCCAAAAACCTCCCTTCTTAATTTCTTTCCATTTTCCTTTCCTTTCTCACTCCTTCTCTTTTCTTTTTCTTCTCCCTTTCTTTCTTTCTTTTTTTCCTTTATTTATTTCTACCCAGGTCCCTTTCAAAATATCTTCCTTCCTTCCTTCCTTCCTTTCCTTCCTTACTTTTTGTTTCCTTTAGTACTTCCTGTCTTTTATCCAGTTCATAATGCATATCCGTGTGTGTGTGTGTGTGTGTGTGTGTGTGTGTGTGTGTGTGTGTGTGTGTGTGTGTGTGTGTGTGTGTGTGTGTGTGTGTGTGTGTGTCCCGTTGGCCCCGTCGGTGATACGCCTTTGTCTCTCTCCTTCTTTCCCTCACCTTCATTTTTTCCCCTCGTTTCATCGATCTCGGAGGCGCGGGCTGATGAGGGCGATAAGAAAGTGTCATCTGGGCGGCGGCGACTCAGCAGGTGTACGAGGCTCCACTCTAGTCCCTCAGAGTGTTACGCCCCCACACTGCACGGCCCGACACTCACTGAAAAGGTCGCACTCTTAGAGGGGGGAGGATGGACTGAGGGAAAGACAGGTTAGAAGGGAGCGTGGAATGGCAAGATGATGGTGAAAAGAGGTAGATTAAAAAGAGAATGCATGTTTTAGTCCCTCAGAGTGTTCACGCCCCGACACTTCACGGCCAGACACTCCCTGAAAAGGTCGTACTCTTAGAGGGGAAAGAATGGACTGAGGGAAAGACAGGTTAGAAGGGAGCGTGGAAGGGCAAGGTGATGGTGAAAAGAGGTAGATTAAAAAGAGAATACATATTTTACTCCTTCGGAAGTGTTCACGCCCCGACTTCCGACACTCACTGAAAAAGTCGTGTTCTTAGGAAGGGAAAGATTAAAGGAGGAAATGGAAGGAGGGTAGAAGCAGTAGGATTCTTAGATAGAGAAAGATGGAGGGGGGAGAATAAAGGTGAGAAAGATTAGAGGGAAAAGAGAATAAAAGGGAAAGAGATAGAGAGGAAAGAAAGACTGAGAACGAGGAATGCGAAAGGGAGACATAGGAAGAGAAAAAGGGTGAAAGGAGAAAGATTGAGGTAGAGGAGGAAAGGAAAAGTGAGAAGATGAGGAGAAAGTATATAAAAAAGGGAGGAACAGAGAGAGAATAAAATAGAGATTACGAAGGAGAGATGGAGTGAAAGAGAGAGGCGGAGGAGGAGAGAAAAAGTGAGGAGAGAAGAAGGAAGTATATAAGAAAGGAAGGAATAGGAAGGGAAAGAGGGAAGAGAGAGAGAGAGAGAGAGAGAGAGAGAGAGAGAGAGAGAGAGAGAGAGAGAGAGAGAGAGAGAGAGAGAGAGAGAGAGAGAGAGAGAGAGAGAGAGAGAGAGAGAGAGAGAGAGAGAGAGAGAGAGAGAGAGAGAGAGAGAGAGAGAGAGAGAGAGAGAGAGAGAGAGAATTTTTTTGTGACCCTGGTTGTAGTTTGACGTAGTTTCTGTACCATGAACGTGACAAACACTCACGAGGACCCGATTGACCTCCTTGTCGGCCTTTGGAAATGATTGATGTGAGAGGCGGAAGAGTCTGACAACACACACACACACACACACACACACACACACACACACACACACACACACACACACACACACACTTTCCATTGCTGGCACAGGATGTTTCAGCATTTTTTGTATATTTTAGGATCAATTTGGCCGCATTTTGTCACGGACTGATGAACCAATACAGGGTGGAGCAGTGTGTGTGTGTGTGTGTGTGTGTGTGTGTGTGTGTGTGTGTGAGAGAGAGAGAGAGAGAGAGAGAGAGAGAGAGAGAGAGAGAGAGAGAGAGAGAGAGAGAGAGAGAGAGAGAGAGAGAGAGAGAGAGAGAGAGAGAGAGAGAGAGAGAGAGAGAGAGAGCGTCTGTAATAATAATAACAACAATAATAAGAACAATGATAATGATAATACTAAAACTGTTAATTAGGTGAAAATTGCAAACAAAGCTGGAAATATACATAAATTTTGGATGATAAGATTAATATTACATATGTATACAGATAATTTTGGCAGTAGGAATGATTTTCACAATATAAAGATAATAATAGGAATAGTGAGTAGTTTACAACGAGTATTTATTTATGTATTTCATTAATTTTGTGTATGTGTGTGTGGGGGGGGGGGGAAGGGGGGGTGGGCTGTGTGTGTACTGCCAGCCTAACCAAACCAAACCAACACAATAAAACACAAGAACACAACACCCACCAGCGAGCGAGCAAGCAAAATTAAGGCAAGCCTCACCCTCACCCTCGCTCCCTCGCCTTCCCCCTAACACCACCCAGTACTTCCTCGGCCTCAACGTTGCTCGCGAATGACAGGCGGTCAGTCGAGGCGGTGGTGGCGCTGCTCCATGTGTTAGCTGAGTGGGTGTGGCAGGTAGGTGACAGGTGGAGGTGGGTGAGGTAAGGTGAGGTGGGGTCAAGCTAGGACAGAGGAGACAAGAACAAGGAGGAAGATATTGATGGTCAAGCGATGGAACCTGGAAAGGACGTAGAAAGGGAGGCGAAGCACGAGCAGGAGGATGAGGAGGAGAGAGGGAACGATAGCAAGGACGAGGAGGAGAAGAAAAGATGAATACAAAGGAACACAAAGGAAGAACAAACAACAGCAGACCTGCTGGTCCTTACGAGGTTGTTTGTGACAAGCTACACTAACTATCTAATCAAACGTGGAAGATGAAGGACAGCAAAGGCGAAGGCTCCTCCCCACCCCCCCATCCCTCCAGCCAAAGCTGGCAGGAAAGGAAAAAGAACCATGCAGCATGGAAAAACTGCATGGAATTTATGTAGGAAAGAGGAAAGAACTACCATTACTGCTACCACTAACCGGGCGATAAAAGCGGACAAGGACACCAGTATTCGAAAGAACTTAACGTTATTACGACAATGAGTAATATCTAAGTTGCTGGTTGGATTCAAAACACTTGTCTAATCTATTCTTGAAGGCCGTAACTGTTGTACTATCAACGACATCACAAGGTAGAGAGTTCCAAACATTAACAACTCGATTGAAGAAGAAATGTTTAGCTTCGTGCGACGAGAATCTTTTACCACTTATCTTCAAATTGTGATTTCTTCTTGTTCTATTTGATCGATCAATTGTAAAGTAATCTTCCGCATTAATATCACTGAATCCTTTGAACATTTTAAACACTTCTATTAGATCGCCTCGCATTCTTCGTTGTGACAGGCTGAATAAATTTACTTCTTTAAGCCTTGGTTCATATGACAAATTTCTCAACCTAGGAATCATCTTTGTTACTCTTCGTTGGACCCGTTCCAACTTTTCTATGTCTTTTCTGTAGTAGGGAGACCAAAACTGTACACAGTACTCTAGACGGGGTCGAACCAACGAATTAAACAGTTTTATTATTACTTTTTCCGATTTATTATTAAAGACTCGTCCGATGAAGCCAACCAATTTGTTTGCAGTTTTAACTACCTCTGAACAATGCTGACCGGGCTTTAAATCGCTTGATATAGTGATTCCAAGATCCTTTTCTTTACTTACTGCAGAAAGTTGTTGGCCATTCATTACGTACCGAACGCGATTGTTATTTTTTCCGATGTGCAACACTTTACATTTGTCAACGTTAAATTTCATTTGCCATTGATTGGCCCAACGTGCAAGTCGATCTATATCTGATTGTAAAGCTTCTTCGTCGAGTATCGCAGTTACTTTACTAGCAATTTTTGTGTCATCAGCAAATTTTGATACTTTGCAAGTGAGCCCATCATCGATATCATTAACATAAATTAAGAAGAGCATGGGGCCAAGCACTGATCCTTGAGGTACGCCGCTTTTGACATCGAGCCAGTTAGATGTAACACCGTTTAGAACTACTCTCTGTTTCCGCTCAGAGAGCCAGTCCGCAAGCCAATTGTGAATGTTACCCGAGATACCGTGCGCCAGTAGTTTGCTGAGCAATCGTTGGTGGGGGACCTTATCAAATGCCTTTTGAAAATCCAGATATATGATATCTACTGATCTGCTTTCATCGAACACCTCAAAAATATAGTGAAAAAAATCAAGTAAGTTAGTCAAGCACGAACGTTTACTACGGAAGCCATGTTGCGAATTATTTATTATATTATTTTCTTCGAAGAATTTCACCATATTGTCGCGAATGATAGTCTCCATTAACTTACAAACAATCGATGTCAGGCTAATTGGTCGATATTTTCCTGGATGAGACTTGTCCCCCTTTTTAAAAATTGGTGTGACATTTGCAAGTTTCCAATCCGACGGAACTTTTCCAGCTGTTAAAGATTTATTGAATATGATGGAGAGCGGTTTACAAATTTGATGTTTGATTTCTTTTAAGACCCTAGGGGTAATTTTGTCTGGACCAGGAGCTTTGCTTACTTTAATCTTTTCAATTGTGCGTAAAATGTCACTTTCTACGATGAGCACGCCACTTAACATCTTTTCGGTCCTTCTAACCTCCGGCGGTTGAGGTGATAAACAATCTTCGTCGGTAAATACGGATGCGAAAAAGTTATTTAGGATTGTAGACATTTCATTTTCATCGTTCGTGTGGTTACCATTTTCATTTGCAAGCGGTCCGATACCACAAGTGAGTGACTTTTTATTATTTACATAGCTGAAAAATTCTTTAGGATTAGATTGACTTTTTTCCGCTATATATTCTTCAAGATTTTTCTTGCTTCGTTTTATTAATTTCTTGGTTTCGCGGCGAATTCTGTCCAACTCTAGTTTGTCAGCCTCGCTCTGAGATGATATGTACATACTGTATACGCGTTTTTTAAGAGATAGGCTATTTTGAATTTCGTTATTCCACCATTTGGGTTTCTTCTTAGAAGCTGAACGTCTGTTACGATAGGGTACGCATATGCTTATGGCATTGTTCAATATTGTGGTGAAGGCCCCCCAAGATTTATCAATATCTGTTTCCGCCGTGATTTCAGTCCAGTCAGAATTATTTAGAATTGATCGGAGTCTTACGAAATTCGCTCTCTGATAATCAGGCACCTTTTCTTTACTAGGAGTTACTTTACTTTCTTTCATATTGATGCTGAATGTGATTGTTCGGTGATCGCTAGAACAAAAAAAATGGACCAACATTTACTTCGTTAACTAGATCAGCTGTCGTTGAAAAGATAAGGTCAAGTATATTATTTTCCCGAGTCGGTTCTTGAACGTGTTGATGTAAATCACTTTCTAGTAAATTTGTGTACAGGTCGAGCCCTGTATGACAGTTCAACGGCTCACCCCATCTTTTCACTGGCAAGTTAAAGTCCCCAACAATTACTGCCTCGCAACTGCTACTTGTTTCTAATAATAATTCACTTAATGCGTGGTCGATATCAAGAGTCTGCCTTGGCGGTCTGTAGATAAGTCCAATTACTATTTTACGAGATTTATTTTTAATTTCAATGAAGACCGTGTCTACATTGGTTATAATATCTGTTTTCACGGATACTGGATGGAGAGAGTTGTGGATATAAAAGATAACGCCTCCACCCTGTCTGTTCTCTCTTTCATGACTAAAAATGGTATAACCCGGTAATCTATATTCCGCAATGAAATCTCTATTTGAAGTGTCTATCCAAGATTCTGTGACTCCGATGATGTGATAATGATTTGTAGCTGCGAGGACTTATAAGTCTTCAAATTTGTTACGTAGGCTACGAGCGTTTCCATAGCAAGCTTTAATGTGATTCGAGTCGGGAGTTTTGCGGGTTGAGTGCACCCTTACGGTGGAGCTGCTGGTGTTCTTGCCTCCGCGTTTTTTGGCTTTCGAAGAGCCACTTGGTCACAGAGCAGCCTCCCGAAACGGGCTGCTCTAACAGGGTTTAAGTGAATGCCATCAGGAAGGAACAAGTCTGAATCGTAGTAAAAATTGTTCCACAAGTTAGCGAACTGGACGTTTTCTTGTGAGCAAAGGGACTGAAGTCTGCTGTTTGTGCTGAAGGCCTTACTGTAAAAGCTAGATTCGCACCGACCCTCGGGAGGATTCCTGAGATTATGATGTTACTGGCATCCGTTTTACGTTTATACTGCTTGATCATGCGGCTGTATTTCTCAAGCAGTTCCTCAGAAAGGGTTGTCTTTGCGTCATTTGTCCCCGCGTGAATGACAAAGAGGGTGTTTCGGTCGGCATTTCTCGTGACATCATCGCACGCTGCGGTGATGTCGTCCAGTCTGGCACCTGGATAGCAGTAACGTTTTCTGCGGCCGTTTGATGAACGACCACAGAACTCAACCAGCTGGCCACGCACCATGGAGTCCCCAACTAGGCGAGTCTCGAACTCATCCTCCATGGTGTCTGCCAGCACCTGGAACCTATTGAAGGTAGTGGGGGTCAGTAAATCCTTGGTTGCATGCTTCGGTTTGGCTCCATTCCTTACAGGTTGGAACCCGACATCCTGTGAAGCAGGAAGAGAAGCGTTAAGTGGGGCAGGCTGGAAGTTGTCCTGTGAGGCAGGCTGGGAGTTAGCCTGTGAAGCAGGCTGGGGGTTAGCCTGTGAGGCAGGCTGGGGGTCAGCCTGTGAGGCAGGCTGGCAGTTGTTCTGTGAGGCAGGCTGGGGGTTAGCCTGTGAGGCAGGCTGGGGGTTAGCCTGTGAGGCAGGCTGGGGGTTATCCTGTGAGGCAGGCTGGGAGTCAACCTGTGAGGCAGGTAACACGTCCTCCCGTGAAGCAGGAGGGTCGTCTGGAGAGGGCACAGTCTCAGTGGAGGGCCTCTCCACCATCGATGGTGAAGTCACTGCCACATTTGTTAAAACAAATTCTTGAAGGGCTACAAATTTCTTTTCAAGATCATTGTGCTTGACTTTCCATTCAGTCACAGCCTTCTGAAGATGTAATCTTTGAACGCAGAGGCGGCAAGTTTTACTCAGCTGGAAGAACTGAGCTGCAAAACGTCCGGGACAGACGTCACACTTAAGGTTCGAAGGCATTGTTACAATTTTAAGCGAGTTAACAGTTTGGGCAAATATTAAAAGCGCTTTCGAAATAACTTAAATTGTGACCATAAATTGAATTGTATAAAAATTGTGCATGGAAAATAGATACTGCTGTGTTAGATGCCTCCAACACTGGGAGTTCGCTCCCACAGGGTCTTGAAAATGCCTCAAAGACCAATCGCTTGTCCTGAGCCTCGGTCACGAGAGACTTTTACAACCCGGCGCTTTTCAGCTATTGTCCTCGAAGTTTTGTCCCATAGCACGGGGCCGGCGTAGTCACACAGAGCAGAGCTGGCAAGGGAGGAGAGGAACCAGCAATTCGTTCCCACTTTCCGAAACGTCTAACCCAACTCTGCGACCCTTTCGAGGCCTGGCCAGTGGCACCTGTCACCAGGTGTTCTCCACCAACTCTAGAGAGTATCAGACGCCCTTCCTGAGAGACCAAAAGGCTGAAATATTCCTTGAGTATAAGAAAAACCCTCAGAAACTCCACCTAGAAGCCGGGAGGTACAACCTCAAATGGTCCACGGAAGATATCTCTTTCAGGAGAAAACAAGAACCAGCTGTTATGCAGAATAGAGATGGGAGTACCGTCGATAGAGGGGAGGGACGGGGAGCTCACACCGACAACTGGTTCCCAGGGAGGCTTTTATTAGTGTAGAGGTCGCCACACTCCTCTACACCGCAGGCCTAAATAATTAGGCACGGTCCAGCTGACTAGGACCCTGGAACTCCAGCCATTGTCTCATAAAGAGATCCTCTGCCTGCAGTCAAATCCACCACTGCTGCTGCCCAGAGGCTTCACCGTGACCCTGGCACGAGAGACAGATCAGGTATTACACCTTGTCCAAGGGTGACCTGAGACTATGCAGGGCAGGGACGTCTAGTTCCCTGAGGTGAAAACAATTCACCCGCATACCGGAATTCACCCGCATACCGGAGGAGGAAGAGGAGGAGCAAAATAAATAGCAGTGGATAGGTCGTATTAGAAGAGAGAGGGAAGGAATCTAGCGACGAGGAAGAGGAGGGGAGAGGGGAAAGGAGAGAAGTAAAAAGAAAACTATCAGAAAGGAGAAGCAGGAGAGGACAAGGATATATAGTAAGGTGGGAATAGACAGACATTGAAGAGACAGACAGGTGGCGTTGTAAAAGGAAGGGGACGAAGGGGAAG
The DNA here is from genome assembly GCF_024679095.1 of Eriocheir sinensis. Classification (NCBI taxonomy): domain Eukaryota; kingdom Metazoa; phylum Arthropoda; class Malacostraca; order Decapoda; family Varunidae; genus Eriocheir; species Eriocheir sinensis. Next base: position 1,391,028 of record NW_026111942.1, read on the forward strand.
GGAAGAGAGGGGGATTAGAAGCAGAGAGGTGAGGAGAGAAAATAAATATATAAAGATGGGGAAAGACGAACAGTGAGGTTGTAAAAAGAAAGGGAAGAGAAGGGATGGGAGGGAAAGGAAAGGAAAGGAAAGGAAAGGAAAGGGAAGGAAAAGGAAGGGAAGGGAAGAGAGGAGAAGGGAAGAGAAAGAAAAAGAAGGGAAGGGAAGGGCAAGGAAGGGAAGAGAAGAGAGGAGAAGGGAAGGGAAAGAAAAGGAAGAGAAGTGAAGATGTGAAATTTCGTGGGAATCGGAAGTGTGTTAGATATTGGGGAGAGAGAGAGAGAGCGAGAGAGAGAGAGAGAGAGAGAGAGAGAGAGAGAGAGAGAGAGAGAGAGAGAGAGTTTATATTCGAAAGAAAAGCAAAACAAACTCCCACCACAGTTTATACTCGTTGGAAAACAAAGATAAAAACAACAATGCAGCTAATACTCGTAAACCATTATCAACAGCAACAACAACAACAACACTGAAAACTTGAAATATCGTTCGAATAATGTTTTCTTCTTATACACTTTACTAATATTTCAAACTCTTTACACCTCTACCCAGTATACAGTATATTTTTATTCTTACGTGTGTACTGACTGGCACACTGCGTACATATTAGCTACATAACACTCCCTGATACCACTCTGACGCCGATTCCTGCCCTTCCCTGCTCGCTGATGTTGTTGCCTCGTCCTGACTGAGCCTCGCCGGGTATTGCTTCCTCCCTCCCTCCCCGTGCGGTGCATTGATTATCACTCCCGTAATTGTCGGGTACTAAATAGGATTCGAGCCTGAAATTTGCACTCCCATCACTGCTTAATTTTCAGCGCGATAGGAAGATTAGGATACGATGAGGGTACTAGAATGGCTGACTTACTTGTGCTAGTGACATGTCATTGCTTAATTAGAGAGGTAATGGGGAAGAGCAAGAAGAGAGAGAGGAACTGAGAAAGGGAGAATAGGAAGTTGAGGAAAGCGAAACGAGAAGTGAAAAGTAGGAATGGGAAAGAAAAAAAGGAAGGAGACAAAAAAAAGTGATATTAGTGAAAAACAGGATCATATTAGGTTAGAACGTGTGTTGGCTGCTGGGATGGCTGACTTGTACTGCCGACAGGAGATCCAGGTATTGCTGATAAAAGAGAATTAATCACACATGCAGCAAAACACACTCAGGGCCGTGATGTAACAGAGACAGAATATTGTATTTTTTCTTACAGCAAAGGAAACAGCTCAAGAAAAAAAAAAACGCAAATCACTCCTCCATTAAAAGATAATTAAGAGGAGTGGCCGAAAGAGAGGTCACCCATCCAAACACTGACCACACCCCTTCTAGTATAGTTAGTGGCAGTGGGTATTGGGACCCGTTCATGGTGCTGGTTCATCAGAGGAAGGTTGGCTGATTGATCTTAACGCCGACAAAACACTTACTCAAGGCAAGAGGATTTAGACCCTTTGAAGTTAGCCCAGCCAGCCTCTGATGAACCAGTAGGAAAAATTTAGTCCAGATCTTTTTATTGCCTTGGGTGGATGTTTTGTCAGACTACCACCAGGGTCAAAACCACCCTTGGAAATGCCTACAACTCCTACAAAAGCCTTGTCAATTGAGTGAGCTAGTACGCCGAAATGTTGAGGGATATGGGCTTAACAGTCTATGATCGAAGAGCGTCATCAAAGCAATTACCCCTCGGCCTTCCTCTTCCCCGCCCTTCCCACGGTCCAACTGGTCTCTGATGAACCAGTAGGATAAACTTAGTCCATATCTTTTTATTGCGTTGGGTGGATGTTTTGTAGGCGGTGAGATTAATCCAACCAGCCTCTGATGAACCAGTAACCCCCGTGAGTCGTCATATTGGCTTGAGTAAGGTTAATGCCGCCATCCCCCATCTCATGAACCTGTAACTTAGGTCGGTATTATAAGACGCTTTGGCTTCTCACATCAACTATTTCTAAAGGTCAAAGAGGGAATCAATCGGGTTCTAATGAGTGTTTTTTTAGGTTCACGCTACTGAAGAAGGGCCAAACTACCACCAGGGTCATAAAACTACTACAGGAAACTCCCTAAACTCATATGAAAGCCTTGCCAAATATGTGAACTTGGGCGACGAAATGTTTTAAAATACGATCTAAATTTTACCGCCGACAAAGCAACCACTCAAGGCAACAATAAGATCAAGACCAATTTAGGCTACTGGTTCATTAGAGGTTGGTTGGGTTAATCTTACGACCGGCAATACACTCACTCAAGGCAACAATAAGATCAAGACCAATTTAGGCTACTGGTTCATTAGAGGTTGGTTAGGTTAATCTTACGACCGGCAATACACTCACTCAAGGCAACAATAAGATTAAGACCCGTTGAGGCCACTGGTTCACGAGAGGCTGGTTGGGTGTATCTTACCGCCGACAAATCACTCACTTGCCAATAAAATGACTAACGCTGCTGGTTCATTTGAGGTTGGCTGGATCAATCTTACCGCCGACAACACTCACTCAAGGCAATAGGATTAAGACCGTCTCGCCCACTGGTTCATCAGATGGCGGCCGTCAGCGCCACTCCTCTCCTGGTGACTGCCGCGGCCCAAGGGAGGGAGGGCCGAGCTGTCCTTCATGTCTGTTATTGATCACCTGCCGCCGCCGCCATCGCCTCCTCCTGCAGCAGACTTCCCCCTCCCTCCCATCACACTTTTCACCGGCCTGCCTTCGGGAAATATAGCGCCGAGGACTCTTCCTTCTCCCCTCCCTCCGCCGGGACGCGGCGAGTGGTCCCCTTACACGCCCGCCGCGCCGCCACCGCCAGGCTCGTCACACCTCGACTGTATTGCCGCTGTCAGGATGATTTTCTTTGATGCAGTTCCACAGTTTGGCATCACGAGTTTCTGAGCTCCAAATACCAAAGACTTGCAGCATTTCTTGTGTAGGATTTGTCACTTTTTTATTAGTATCGTTGTTGAAGGGAGCGATGTCGAGAAGTGTTCTGTGTTTCGTTTGTTCTTAGTTTCTTTGTAGCCTGTTCCGGTGTGTGTTTGGCAGTGAGGTAGACGTGTAGTGGACGTGGTCATGGATCCTGTTAGTTGTTTGAAGCGAGGAGAACAGAACTAGGTATCCAGGTTGACAGAGGGGCATCGCTAGACGGGATTTTTTTTTTAAGTGATAAATGAGAAAAGTTAATGAGAACCTTTTGTGTATGCGGCGGAGGGGGGGGGGGGGGGATTGCATTGTGTTATAATAACAAAGTGTAGTGAACAAAAAATACTCACACAAGCATCTAATATTGCTTACTTTTCCAATCAGTGTATATTAACCACTAAAACCACAGGAACATTACTAATCCTCTAAAGTTCACATTAATTTGATATAAAGATGATCGAGGAAGAGTTAGGCCCCCTCCACACTGTGCCGACTCAGCATCCAGCGATCGTTTCAAGACCTCTTTCCGACCATGTGCGACCCTTTCACATCAATATTTCACACCCAAGACCTCGTGTACCCTGAGTCGCTGGGTTGTCGTGGCCCAGAGTCGGCACAGTGTGAACGGGGTCTTAGTATTCGCAGTGGGTTCTATTTTGTTATTCTTTCTGCACCTCACTTTCCTTTCTGTCACTTTTCTGCACTCCTTGGACTGTCGGCATCAGCGGTGGGCATCGTTTTACAATGGACTTCTCTGATCGCTAATGCCTAAAGGGTTTGTGATACCGAGTAGTGAGGCGAAGTGTTGACCCGCCGCTTCCGGGTTCCTGCTAACTCACACACTCGCTAGGGATGCTGGGAGTCCGTCAACGGTCCATGCTGGTGGTTTGGTAATGCGTCACGGCCGGGCATGATCTCTTTTATCACTCTGGAATGGTTTTCTTTCATCATTTGCTTAATATCCCCGTCCGGCGCCTTAATGGATGTGCGCTCGTTCATGTCGTCGCGTTCTCAGCAGCGGGAAGCGTCTGGGTCTGAGCGATGGGCATTAAAAGGTGAGCAGAGTGATGACGTAACTAATTTGTGGTGCCGCGCGGCGGTGCTGGCGGCTCGTCGAAGGGAGAGTGAGTGTGATGAGGCCGTGAGGAGAAACAGAGGCCGGTATTCTCAGACGCTTCCGCTTCTCACATCAACTATTTCCAAAGTCCGAAAAGGGGATCAATTTCTCTTGAGTGTTTTCTTAGGTTCATGGTACAGAAGAAGAGTCAAACTACCACCGGGATCATAAAACTACCCCTGAAAATGCTTGCAGCTCTACGAAAGCCTTGTCAAATGTGTGTGCCTGGGGACCGAGAGGATTAAGAATACGGGAATGAGCGACGAACTTAAAAAGTGGGCAGTGATGATGTGTGTAAGATGTGCCGCGCGGCGATGATGGCGGCGCGTCGTAGAGAGTGTGATGTGGCCGTGAGAAGGCACAGAGAAACGTGGGAAGGGCGGGGCACAGGAAGGCTCTTCGATCTTAGACTGTGAAGCCGATATTCCTCAACATCTTGTCGTCCAAACACACACAAATGACAGGGCTTTTGTAATTGTGGGCATTTCCAGGGGTGGTTTTGAGCCTGGTGGTAGTCTGACAAAGCGCTTTTTTTTTTTTTTGTTGTTCTAGGGCGTAAAGAAAAAAAAAAAAAAGCCCGCTACTTATTGCTCCTTAATAGAGGTCAAAGGAGTGGCCAAAAAGAGAGGTCAATTTCGGGAGGAGAGGTGTCCTGATACCCTCCTCTTGAAAGAGTTCAAATCGTAGGCAGGAGGACATACAGATGAAGGAAGATTGTTCCAGAGTTTACCAGGGTGAGGGATGAAAGAGTGAAGATACTGGTTGACTCTTGCATAAGGGGTTTGGACAGTATAGGGATGAGCATGAGTAGAAAGTCGTGTGCAGCGGGGTCGCGGGAGGGGGGAGGCCATGTCTTTGTACCATGAACTTGAGAAGACAGTCATGAGAATAGGACTAATCTTGTCTGTGGCCTTGGGGAACTGTCGTAATGGGAGCCCGATACGTTTAAGAATATGGACCTGGCTGTCTTTCCTCTCCCCTCACCTTGTTATTCATGGACTGTTTTGTGACCCTGGTGATAGTTTTAAACGGTGTCTGCATCTCGAACTGGAAAACCACCCAAGAAATCCCGGTTAATCTTGTCTGAGGCCTTGGGAAATAGTCGTAATGGGAGCCCGATACGTTTAAGAACATGACCCAAGTATCCACGTATCCCACACTCTGAAGGTATATTGACAAGTCTAATGAGGATGTGTTAGTATTCCCTTGGGTAGTTTTATGAGCCTAGTGATACTTAGACAAGGTTTCTGCGTCTGGGAATACTTTAATCTCAGGTAAAGAACGATACATAAGGCAGAAGAGATGTGTCCACGTATCCCAGACTGAAGGTACTCGGTGCTGTTCCTCTGGTTACTGGCGCTGTCCACGAGTAAATATATTCCTTCCCCTCGTCACGCCTTGCCGCCTGCCTCCCCGCGCCGCCGTGTCCTTGACGCTGTTTGTCTTGTGTTGTCTTACGGGCCTCCGCGGGTACACGGTGCCTCTCCCCCTCCCCTCCTCCTCGTCCTCGTCCTTTTCCTTCTTTCCTCTTGTGCTCCTCTTCTTCCTCTTCCTCATCCATCTTCAACTTTTCCTTCTCCTCCTGCTCCTTCCTCTTCCTCTTCCTCCTTTTTTTTCTCCTCCTCTTCCTCCTCTTCTTCCTCCTTCATTCTGCTGCTCCTTTTCTTTTAAAGCTGGTAGTATTTTTGGACTTCCTCTATGTCTCTCTCTCTCTCTCTCTCTCTCTCTCTCTCTCTCTCTCTCTCTCTCTTCTTTTTCCCTATCATTTTTTCTATCTATTTTTCATTCCCTTTCTTTTTTCTCCTTCTATCCATCTTTTTTCTTTCTATTTTTCCTTTTCTATCTCCTTTCCTTCTCCGTCTTCTTAATTATTTTCCATTTCTTTTTCCTTTTCCTCTCTGTCTCTCTCTCCCTATCTATCTATCTATTTATCTGTCTTTCTGTCTGTCTATCTGTCAACCTCTTTCTCTCTTCTGTTACATTTTTATCCTTTTCTTCATTTACTTCTTCTCTGTACATTTATCATTGGTCTTCCCTTCGACATACGTAGAGATAACACTTTTCCTCCTGTATCCGTTCCCTTCCGCGTCCATCTCCTGCCTTATCTTTCCCTCCGCTTATCTCTTTAACAGGCGCGTCGATTCGTCATGGTAAAGTTTATGGCTTCATCTCTATCCGTTTTTCTTTCTTTCTTTCTTTTTTCCGTTCAATTTTTATGCTTTGGTTTCTCTTTGTCTGATTTCCGGGAGTGTTCGTGTGTGTGTGTGAGAGAGAGAGAGAGAGAGAGAGAGAGAGAGAGAGAGAGAGAGAGAGAGAGAGAGAGAGAGAGAGAGAGAGAGAGAGAGAGAGAGAGAGAGAGAGAGAGAGAGAGAGAGAGAGAGAATGAAGGTGTATAAATCGAATGGTAAAAATAAGATTATAGCGATAAGTCTTGCGAGTGTTAAATAAAGAGAAAAAAATAAATAAAAAAGGAAAAGAAAATTAATTATAAAGATAAAAAGTTCAAACACTTTTTAATCACTAATGTATTTTGATGGTGATAGAGTGATGATATTATTCCGATTAATTAAGTCCACCGCATTAGCTAATTAGGGGAAGTCAATGACGCTAATGGTATCAACACTAATTACAATGACGATAATGGTATGAACACTAATTACAATGACGATAATGGTATGAACACTAATTACAATGACGATAATGGTACCAACACTAATTACAATGACGATAATGGTATCAACACTAATTACAATGACGATAATGGCGGCATAAATACAGGAAACAGCTACCCGTGCAGGATTACCCAAAGGCCGGTATTTTTGACGCTCCGGCCTTCCACATCAACTACTTCCAAAGGCCGAAAAGGAGATTAATCGGGTTTTCATGAGTGTTTTTTTACGTTCACGGTACAGAGAAAGTGTCAAACTACCACCAGGGTCGTAAAACTACCCCTGGAAATGCCCAAAACTCCTACGAAGGTCTTGTAAAATATATGTGCTTGGGCGATGAAATATTTAACACGTATTCTCAGTCACTCTCGACTCGTACATCAACTAGCTTCAAAGGCCAAAAAGGAGATTAACCGGGTTTTCATGAGTGATTCTTTATGTTCACGGTACAGAAAAAGTGTCAAGCTACCACCAGGGTCATAAAACTACCCCTGGAAATGCCCAAAACTCCTAGGAAAGCCTTGTCAAATATGTGTGCTTGGGCGCCTAAATGTTTAAGAATACGTCCCATAAAGTTATCTGGAAACCGGTCCTGTATAATTTTCAGTACCTAGCAAATACTATCATGGGAATATAAACAGGTGAAGGATTAATACGACCAATGCATTATCAACCAAAGCAAATTTCTCGTCCCTGTCGCCGTTACAAGCTGGTGGTCGGCCCAAGCCCGTCATGGCGCAGGCAATTTTTATAGTGGCGCCAGTTATGCTCGGCTCATGCTGCCTCCCGGAACTCATTCTTGATTCACTGGACTGTTTCTTCTAGAGTCCAGGTTGATGGGTGGCCTTCTGGGACAGCATGTGGGTAGTCTTAGGCCACTCGGCGGCGACTGAAAAATCCCAGGTGGTAGCGTGGGGATTCGAATCGACGTTGTCCATGGCGTGATGAATGCTAGCCCAGCCCGCTAATCACTCAGCCACCGTCTACCCAGAGTGCCCAGAGTGCCCAAAGTCTACCCACATGCTGTCCCGATGACCGCACATCAACCCCTACTTCAGCGAAATTCTCTCATTAGGATCAAGTTGAGCTCCGGGGTACAGCATAAGGCAAACAAGAATGGCGCCACACTAAATCACTTGCCTGCGCCACAAACAGACATGGGCCGAGCAGCAGGCAACAGGCAGGCTACAGGTAGTAAGTGTACAACAGGACACTGCCTGCACCCTGAGACCACACGCTGCAACTCTCAACTCTTTCTTTCCCTTCTCTAATTCCTCTCCCCTTTTTTTTCTGAGAAGGAGAAAGAAAGTAAAAGCGGTGTGTTTTGTAATTGTATTCTCTCTCTCTCTCTCTCTCTCTCTCTCTCATCTTTTTTTTCTCACTCCCATCTCTCCCTCTTCTAATCCTTCTCTTTTTTCCCCTCCTCCATTTTTTCTTTTTTTCCGGCGGTATCTTGCAACAATCCCCGGAGGTACTGACTAAGAAGGCCCCAAGAAGAAGAAGAAGACGAAGAGAGGGGTGTGGCTTCTTGTGTTCACGTCTGGGCCACCGCAAGGAGCTAACATTGGACCGCAGTACTCTCCGCTAAGGGTCAGTCACGGCAAGGTTTGTGGAAGCGAAGACTACCGCGGGATCTGTAATTTCACACATGATAAACTACGTGTAAGAATCGTGTTGTGGCGTAAAATCACAGCGTTGTAGAAGATCCGCTTGGCTTTGAAAACGTGTGTGCCTGTCTGTCTGTTTCTGTATAATTTTTTTCTCTTGCTTTCTTTTTTATCCTTTCTTTTTGCTTTCTCACGCCTATCCCTCCCTCGCCATCTTCCCTTTTTTTCCCTATTTTTCTCTATCTATCTTTTTTTCTTAATTCTTTTTTTCTTTCTCTCCCACATTTATCTCTCCCTTCACTAATCCCTTTCCCCTTTTCTCCCTATTTTTCTTTCTTTTTTTCTACATTTTTTTCTCTCACACCCATCTCTCCCTCTTCTGATCTCTCTCTTTTTTTTCCCTCTCCTCCATTTTTTCTTTCCCCGGCGGTATCAATCCTCGGAGGTACTGAGTAAGCAAGGCACAAGAAAAAGAAGAGGAGGAGGAAACATGGAAACATGGAAATGCAGGCAACAGAAAGCCTATTGGCTCATTACGAGGTCGCCCGCTTGGGTGATTTAATCTGCTCGACCGCCACTTGGGGCTTGGTGAGCAGATGAAAGCACCTCGATATTGAGGAGCAGATGGAAGCCCCTCGTTATTCAGTTTACTCCTGACGCAGCGAAATGACGGTCGATTCTATATTTGAAGGAGATGATGGTATTCGCATTTACTACTTCTGAGGGAAGATTGTTCCAGTGGCGGATGACTCGGTTTGAAAAGAAACTCCTTCCAATGTCTGTGTTACATCGACTCGACTGAATGGGTAAACCGTTATTTCTAGTTCTTGAGTTGGTTTGCAGTTCAAAGAATTTGGAGTAATCGACGTTATTGAACTTTTTTAGATACTTGAAGACTTGAATCATATCCCCTCGTAGGCGTCTTTTCTCCAATGTAAAGAGATTGAGTCGCTTGAGTCGTTCCTCGTACGGTTGAGCCCTGAAGGTTGGAATCATCTTTGTGGCGCGTCGTTGAATCCTTTCCAGTAAAGCAATGTCCTTTCTGTAATTGGGAGACCAGAACTGCACTGCATACTCGAGGTGCGGTCTTACCATGGAATTATACAAGGATAGCATCACGTCCGGTGTTTTACACTCGAAGTTCCTCGCTATGAACCCGAGCATAATGTTGGCCTTGTTGTATGCTTTTTTTACAGTGATTCGCGTGTGTCAGGTCACTGCTGATAGTGACTCCAAGATCCTTTTCCTCCTGCATCGCTTGCAGAGGTCTCCCATTCATGATGTATGTGTGGTTACTATTTTGGGACCCAATGTGCATGACTTTGCATTTGTCAACATTAAAAGACATTTGCCATTTTTCCGATCATTCGATAATATGATTGAGGTCTTTCTGAATGATTTCGGAGTCGGTCTTTGTGAGGGCATCTCCACCCACCTTGGTGTCATCTGCAAATTTCGATATTGTGGATTTCAGTCCTGATTCTAGGTCATTGATATATATGATAAAGAGGATGGGTCCCAGCACTGACCCTTGAGGCACTCCACTAGTGACTGGTAGCCAATCGGAAGGCTGTCCGTTGAGTAGTACTCGTTGTTTTCTGTCGGTGAGCCAATCTCTTATCCACGCGATCAGATTGGCTCCGATGCCCGCCGAGTGCAGTTTCTTAAGGAGTCGCTCGTGCGGTACCTTGTCGAAGGCTTTCTGAAAGTCCAGGTATATAACATCACTGGGGATGTGGGCATCCTAGTTCTTATATATACCTTGGAAGAAGTCTAATAAATTCGTTAGGCAGGAGCGCTTGTTTCTGAAGCCATGCTGGGTGTCGGAGATTACATTATTGTTTTCTAGAAACTTAACAAGTTTATCTCTAATAATCTTTTCGAGTATTTTTCCTGCAACTGATGTCAAACGTATGGGCCTGTAGTTTAATGCAACGCTTTTGTCTCCTTTTTTGAAAATCGGTGTTACGTTCGCCATCTTCCAGTCTTCCGGGACCTTGTTTAGTTGAACTGACCGGTTGAATATGGTAGTGAGTGGTTGAAGTATTTGTTGTTTAAGCTCTTTTAATAACCGCGGGGACAAACTGTCGGGTCCCGTTGACTTGTTCGTGTCGAGTTTGTCCAAGTACTTTTTTACTTCTTGGTCGCATATTGAGTCAATTTCCAGCGGCGTGATCTCACTCGGCGGGGCAGGGCTCTCGGGAATGGTTTCGATGTCCTCGACTGTGAATACGGATGCGAAGTTACTGTTGAGGATTCTGGCCATCTGTTTACTGTCCTGAGTTACAGATCCAGTCTCGTCTGTCAGGGGACCAATATTGGATTTTACTTTCTTTTTCGATCTTATGTACGTGAAGAATTTCTTGGAGTTAGTTTTGATTTCGCGCGCTATTTGCTTTTCATAGTTGCGTTTGCTACTCCGAATAAGGCTGCGACAAGCTCTGAGGCTGTTGTGGTACTGTGTGCTGGCTTCGGTAGCATTCTCTTTCATCAAATTATAATTCCTTTTTTTTAGGTTTACTGCCCTTTTTATTTCTCTGGTCATCCACGGTGGATCTACGGCCCCATTTACTCGCCTGGATTTCGTAGGCACTGTAGCCTTCTCTACTTGCAACAGCTTATCTTTGAAGACGTTCCACGCGTTGTCGATTGTATTGTCGGTGATGCCAAGTTGGTCCCAGGTCGTAGGGGGAAGCAGTACACGGGCTAAGTTGAAATTTCCTTTTTTGTAATCTGGTATCACTGACGGATTATCTACGAGTTTGTGACATATGTTGATATTAAAACGGATTAAGTGGTGATCGCACCCATTAAGTTTCTCACCAACTGTACAGTCGCGAATGAGGTCGGGGTCGCTTACTAATACCAGATCCAGCAGATTGTTTTCTCTTGTTGGTTGAGTTACAACTTGAGTGAGGAACGAATCCTCCACCATTTCTAAAAGCCTGTTACCCTCTTGATCTCCAGTCATCAGTCCCCAGTCAATGTTAGGGCAATTAAAGTCCCCAATTATAATTGCTTCCTTGCTTTGTGTTAGAGAGTGAATCTCTTCGTAGAGGGCAGTGTCATCGGCTGCCTGTTGTTTCGGAGGCCTGTATACGGTTGCAAGTGTTAGTTTCTTGTTATTTGCGGTTATTTCCACATAGACAGAATCGTATTTCTCTGCGTCCTGTTTGTCTATTTTTATGGCAGGGAGTGTACTTTTTACGTAGCAAACTACTCCTCCTCCTTTCTTGTGCTTTCGACTTTTGTGGAAGCTTTCGTACCCAGGGAATGACATTTCGGATTCTAGATGGGTAGAGTTGGCCCAAGTCTCTGTGATGGCTACCACATCTGGTTTCTCTGTTGCAATATACGCCCTAATTTCGTCCTTTTTGGGTATTAAACTACGTGCATTTGTGTACATGATAGAAATGTGGCCGTGACGAGTTGTATCAGTTCGCTTGTCGGAGGCGTGGTTAGTTACACAGTTTCTTGTGAGTCGCACTGACGCTACGGGTTGGTTGATGAAGAGGAGGAGGAGGAGGAAGGGGTAGGAAAAAGTGATCATCAGGGAATTAGGTGAAGCCTCATTGGTCTTCTTCAGTATTTGAATCTAGGAGTTTAGAGCTTTGGGAAGTTTGAAAGGAGTTGGCGGAGGGAGGTAAATCTAAGAGAGAGAGAGAGAGAGAGAGAGAGAGAGAGAGAAGGGAAACAAGACGAAAATTGTGAAAGTAAGGTAGGCCTATTTATTCTCCATTTATTTTGTATGCTGGGCACTTTTGTATATATGAAACACACACACACACACACACACACACACATACACACACACACACACACACACACACACCTGCACACACGCACACGCACATTCATTCATGCAGGCAGTCATTCATAATTACACTAAGTCATGCATACATTCAAGACACACACACACACACACACACACACACACACACACACACACACACACACACACACATATTGCATACCTACACCTCAGAATATTAATGAGTTTTTTCCTCTCTCTCTCTCTCTCTCTCTCTCTCTCTCTCTCTCTCTCTCTCTCTCTCTCTCTCTCTCTCTCTCTCTCTCTCTCTCTCTCTCAAATCAGACAAGTTTCCTAACTCTGTCAATGAGTTTAAAAGTTGATTTGCTAACTCGCCCCTGACTCCTCCTCGCACCACTCAAAGTTCCCTTCCCGGCCATGAAGAAAAGCGACCTTCGAACATTTCTTTAACTTTTCTCTCTGCCTCATTAGTCGATTGGTTTTAAGTCGCGTTATGAGGCGAGTACGGCGTCTAGGATGGTCCTGCATGCATATTATTACTGTTATTATTGAGATCCGTGAAAAGGGCATCAGGGGAAGGAAAAATTATATGGGGTCGTATTTTAAAACATTTCGTCGCCCAAGTTCATATATTTGACAAGGTTTTCGTAGGAGTTTGTGGAACTTCCAGTGGTATTTTTATGACCCTGGTGGTAGTTTGACCCTTCTCCTGTACCGGGAACCTAAAAGAACACTCATTAGAACCCGATTGATCTCCTTTTTGGCCTTTGGAAATAGTTGATGTGATAATGGAAGCGTCTGAGGGTCCTATTCTTAAACATTTCGCCGCCCAAGCACATATTTTTGACAAGGCTTTCGTAGGAGTTTAGGGCTTTTCTAGGGGTAGTTTTATGGCCCTGGTGGTAGCTTGGCCCTTCTACTGTACCATGAACATAAAATAACACTCATTAGAACCCGATTGCTCTCCTTTTTGGCCTTTTGAAATAGCTGATGTGAGAAGGGAAAGTGTTCGTCCATAGTCCCAAACAGAGTCCCTTCGATGAGAGTTGATTTGTATTTCAGTTCGATATTCGTGATTTTCTGATATGAAGAGAAAGTTCACCAACCCTTTCTCTCAGCGTTTCGTGACCTTCTAACACCAAGAGAGAGTTGTACACCAACCCTTTCTCTCAGCGTTTCGTGACCTTCTAACACCAAGAGAGAATTGTACACCAACCCTTTCTCTCAGCGTTTCGTGACCTTCTAGCACCAAGAGAGAGTTGTATACCAACCCTTTCTCTCAGCGTTTCGTGACCTTCTAACACCAAGAGAGAGTTGTACACCAACCCTTTCTCTCAGCGTTTCGTGACCTTCTAGCACCAAGAGAGAGTTGTATACCAACCCTTTCTCTCAGCGTTTCGTGACCTTCTAACACCAAGAGAGAGTTGTACACCAACCCTTTCTCTCAGCGTTTCGTGACCTTCTAGCACCAAGAGAGAGTTGTATACCAACCTTTTCTCTCAGCGTTTCGTGACCTTCTAGCACCAAGAGAGAGTTGTACACCAACCCTTTCTCTCAGCGTTTCGTGACCTTCTAACACCAAGAGAGAGTTGTACACCAACCCTTTCTCTCAGCGTTTCGTGACCTTCTAACACCAAGACAGAGTTGTACACCAACCCTTTCTCTCAGCGTTTCGTGACCTTCTAACACCAAGAGAGAGTTGTACACCAACCCTTTCTCTCAGCGTTTCGTGACCTTCTAGCACCAAGAGAGAGTTGTATACCAACCCTTTCTCTCAGCGTTTCGTGACCTTCTAGCACCAAGAGAGAGTTGTACACCAACCCTTTCTCTCAGTGTTTCGTGACCTTCTAGCACCAAGAGAGAGTTGTATACCAACCCTTTCTCTCAGCGTTTCGTGACCTTCTAGCAACAAGAGAGAGTTGTATACCAACCCTTTCTCCCAGCGTTTCGTGACCTTCTAACACCAAGAGAGAGTTGTACACCAACCCTTTCTCTCAGCGTTTCGTGACCTTCTAGCACCAAGAGAGAGTTGTACACCAACCCTTTCTCTCAGCGTTTCGTGACCTTCTAGCACCAAGAGAGAGTTGTACACCAACCCTTTCTCTCAGCGTTTCGTGACCTTCTAACACCAAGAGAGAGTTGTACACCAACCCTTTCTCTCAGCGTTTCGTGACCTTCTAACACCAAGAGAGAGTTGTATACCAACCCTTTCTCTCAGCGTTTCGTGACCTTCTAACACCAAGAGAGAGTTGTACACCAACCCTTTCTCTCAGCGTTTCGTGACCTTCTAGCACCAAGGGAGAGTTGTACACCAACCCTTTCTCTCAGCGTTTCGTGACCTTCTAGCACCAAGAGAGAGTTGTACACCAACCCTTTCTCTCAGCGTTTCGTGACCTTCTAACACCAAGAGAGAGTTGTACACCAACCCTTTCTCTCAGCGTTTCGTGACCTTCTAACACCAAGAGAGAGTTGTACACCAACCCTTTCTCTCAGCGTTTCGTGACCTTCTAACACCAAGAGAGAGTTGTATACCAACCCTTTCTCTCAGCGTTTCGTAACCTTCTAACACCAAGAGAGAGTTGTACACCAACCTTTTCTCTCAGCGTTTCGTGACCTTCTAACACCAAGAGAGAGTTGTACACCAACCTTTTCTCTCAGTTAGATTTTCATAACTTTCTATGGTCAAAAAAGTGCACCAACCTTTTCTTTCAGTCAGATTTTCATGATTTTCTGATATCAAAAGAAAGATTTGATTTTTTAGGTAGATTTTTAGATAGATTTTAGATTTTATAGTTATATTTAGTTAGATTCTTTCAGTTAGATTTTCAAAGCATCAAAAAGCATCTCAAAGGAGCGCATCAAACTTTTATTTCAGCTAGAATTTCATGATTTTCTGACGTCAAAAGAAAGAGTTGATTATTTTCGGTTAGATTTTCAAGGCATGCGAGGCCATCCAAGGAGTGCACCAACCTTTTTTTCCAATTAGATTTTCGTCTCTTTCTAATAACGAAACAAAGAGCGCCAACTATTTTTCTTTCAGTTAGATTTTCGTGACTTTATGTGAAAACAAAGCGCGCCAAGCAGACCCTGATTGAACATTCGCGTCATTTACCTTCTCAAAACAATCAACAATTCCTGCAATACTTTCAAGCGCCAACCAAAAGGCAATACGCCAACCTTTTCTTTCATTTAAATTTCGCAACTTTCAAACACCAAAGCAAAAGTACACCAAGTTTCGTGACTTTTTCCTTTTCAAAAACAATAACCAGATCCTAAAACACACTGCTGTCACCTCTCGCCCAGGCAGCAACAGTTACACGGCACGGCGGGGACGGGATGGCTGGGATGGTGAGTGGTTGATTGGTAGTCATTTGTGGGTGGGGTGGATGAGGGGTGGCGTGGGTGGAGGGTAGGTTGGGTATGTGGTGGGATGGGTGTGTGTGTCAGAGGTGGTGGTGGTGGGAGGTGGATGGGGAGGGGGCGTGGGAGGGATATTGGCGCCGAAACAACCCGATTATCTGTTGCCGAATGAAGGCCGTTCACTCTGTCTCGTCGTAAGCTGTAATGGGTGTCATCAGGGATAACTACGCTGTCACGGCGACTGTGTTAGAGGGACGCGTTATCGGCGGCGCCTTGTTAATACGATGATCGCCGCGGCCACGATTGGGTCCCTTCACGTCGTGGGGACACGAGCCTGTCACTCCTATTGTTTCTTCTGCTGGGAATGCTGGAGTTAAGCTGCAGAATTACGAAGTCAATACCGTGAAGGCGTGACCTGACACTTTCAGGTGCATAAGTTTGGGTGTTTTCATATTTCTATTCTAAATATTCGCAATTATATTTCACATTTATTACTGATATATATATATATATATATATATATATATATATATATATATATATATATATATATATATATATATATATATATATATAGATAGATATATAGATATATAGATATAGATAGATAGATAGATAGATAGATAGATAGATAGATAGATAGATAGATAGATAGATAGATGTAGATATAGATAGATAGACAGATATAGATATAGATAGATAGATATATAGATAGATATAAATATAGATTTTTTTTTTTCGATGCTGCCTGTAGCGCCGGTAGCCTCTCTTGAGGGGCCTCTTCGACGACCCCAGTGGCGCAGGCGAAATTATTTATAGCGGCTGCCGTGATGTGTGACTCTTGCCTGGCCCGTGCTCCCCCCAGTGCTCCTCTTGAACAAGTCGCAGAGGTTAGGGTCGATTGAAGATCTGGGCAGCACGTGGGTAATCTTCCGCCACTCGGCGATGGTTGAGAAATCAGCGTGTTTCGGTGGGACTGGAACTTTCGTCCAGGGACTCACCACGCCCACACGCTGACACTCGGCCACCGCCTGGTCGAGTCTTAGCGGGGCCGGGCGGGGCGGGGCTCGACAGGGCGGAGCTCGGCGGGGCGGGACTCGGCAGGGTGGGGTCGTGGGTCGCATATATAGTTAATGGACGATCGCTAACTATCTCATGCTTTATTGAAGAGTGATATGACCTGCCCGTGTGAAGCTCCACCCTTCCCTCCCTCTCCCCGCCGCACCCTCCCTCCTCCCTCCCTTCCTCTCCCCCTCACCTTGCTGGCTCCCATCGTGCTCCTATTCCAGCCCTCCTCCCTGGGGCCGCTGGGTTATTCTTCGCCGCCGCGCCGCTGTCCGCCGCGGAGGGGATTGATTAACTTTTTTTGGCTATTTCAAGACCGGGTTACCGGAGCGTCATGTTGTACACGACCACCGTGCAGATTGTTTTTTTGCCTTTCTCTCTCTCTCTCTCTCTCTCTCTCTCTCTCTCTCTCTCTCTCTCTCTCTCTCTCTCTCTCTCTCTCTCTCTCTCTCTCTCTCTCTCTCTCTCTCTCTCTCTCTCTCTCTTCATTATTTTCTTTTATGCTTCCTTTCACACAACAAAGTCATCTCTCTCTCCTTCTCCTTCCTTTGTCTCTTCTTTTCTGTCCTTGTCCCTGATCTCTCTCTCAATGGTTTCTGAAGCCTGTACCTGTTCTTTATGCTTCCCTTTACTTGCTCAAACATCCGAGTCCTTTCTCTTCTCCTTGTTTCTTCTCGTCTCTCTTGGTCACTTTTCACTCGCCCACACCAGCGGCCCTCTTGTATATATCTTCCCTCGCCCGTTACCTCCTGGCTCTTCTTTCTCCCGCAATCTTCTTGACATCAATCGCGGCTTCGAGTCTCCCTCTGCAAGTTGTGTTCTCCTCACGTCCTTTCCTTTGGCTCGGGTTTCTCTTTTAACTCTGTCTCTCTGTCTTACCCGCTCTTTCTCTGTTCTCCTCCTCCTCGTCCTCGTCCTCGTGTTCCTTGTTCTTCTGCTGCTCCTCGTTCTTTTCGTCCTCCTCCTCCTCCTCCTCCTCCTCCTCCTCCTCCTCCTCCTCTTCCTCTCTCTCTTAAGGTGTTATGTAGTGAGATTGTCGGTCATCTCCTCGCCTCTCTCTCTCTCTCTGTCTCTGTCTCTTTATCTTTGCGTCTCTTTCTCTTTTCTCTTCTCTTCTCTGTACTTTTCTGTTATTGTTTTTTCTTTAATTGGTGGTCTACTACGTTTTGTTTGTTTGCTTTACTTATTTTTTCTTATAGTTTTTCCTTTGTTTTTTCTTTATCGCGTCTTGTTTCTTCTATTTTTTTCCTTCCTCCTCCTCTTCCTCCTCGTTTTTCTTGCACTTCTTTGATTTTTCCTTTTTTCTTTGTTTTTATTTTTTTTATTTAGCCTTTACAATTTTTTTCAATTTTTTCCCCTCCTCCTCCTCCTCCTCCTTGAATGACTAATACCCCGTTCACACTCTGCCGACTCTGGGCCACGACTACCCACGACTCTAGGGTACACGAGGTCTTGGGTGTTGATGTGAAAGGGTCGGGCATGTCGTGAAAGAGGTCTTGAGACTGTTGTCGAATACTGCGACGACGTCGTGGCAGGAGTCTGGAGTTGTGAGGGTTAGCACGACATGCTGGCAACTAGTTGGCCGAATGTCCCAGACAGTCGACGAGACACCAAGACCTCAAAAAAACCTCCCCCCTTCTTGGAGCGTGGGAACCAACTTGTCAAATGGAAAAGTCGCTGGGTTGTCGGGGCCCAGAGTCGGCACAGTGTGAACGGGGCTTTAAAGCGACTCAATCTCTTTACGCTGGAAAAGAGACGCTCACGAGGAGATACGATCCAGGTGTTCAAGTACCTGAAGAACTTTAGTAACATCAACTACTCCAAGTTTTTCGAGCTACAAACTAACTCAAGAACGAGAAGCAATGGTCTACATATCCAAGCGATGCGGTGTAGCACAGACATTGGCAGGAGTTTCTTCTCAGACCGAGTCATCCGCCACTGGAACAATCTTCCCTCAGAATTTATAAATGCAAATACCATCAACTCCATTAAAAACAAATCGAGCGTCATTTCGTTGCGACAGCAGTAAATTGAATACCGAAGTGCTTTCACCTGCTCTGCGGCACCAAATGACGGTCGAGCAGATTAAATCACCAAAGCGGGCAACCTCGTGATGAGCTAGTAGGCTTTCTGTTGCCTGGATTTTCATGTTTCCACGTTATAATAATAATAACGGCTGCAGGGTAAGGCAAGGGGTAGGTCTAAATGTGTACTATACAAACAGCAGAAGTATTAGGAATAAGATAGATTTATTAAGGGGAAAGGCGTGCGTAGAGAAATTTGATATGATAGCTATCACAGAGTCATGGATTAACACTGCAGACAGACACTTTCTCCCAGAATTAGAGATTGAAGGGTATAAGTTATTCCACCAAGATCGAATAGGCAGGAAGGGGGGTGGGGTCGCACTCTTCGTCAGGGACAATCTTAAGTGTGTCATTAACAACTCAATCAAGGACAGTCACTAGACACAGGGGTGGTGCCTGTTTCATGGAGGCAGGCACACGTTATTCCAATATTTAAGAAAGGAGACAAATCTTCTATGGATAACTATAGGCCGATTAGTTTGACGTCATTTATAGGTAAAATGATTGAGTCAATAATAGCTGATAGTATTAGGGACCATATAGACAGACATAATTTAATTCACGACTCACAGCATGGGTTTACTAAAGGAAAGTCGTGCCTCACTAATCTTATATCCTTTTACAATAGAGTATACGAGGCAGCTGACAATGATGAGAGCTATGATGTGGTTTATCGTGATTTTAGTAAGGCCTTCGATAAGGTACCTCACCAGAGACTGTTAAATAAAGTCAGGGCTCATGGGATAAGAGGGAAGGTATTTGATTGGATTAAGGCGTGGATTAGCGACAGGAAACAGAGGGTTACCATTAACGGTAAAAAAATCCGAATGGGGTAATGTTACCAGTGGGGTTCCTCAAGGTTCAGTTTTAGGCCCGCTTCTATTCATTATCTACATCAATGACATAGACAATGGGATAACTAGTGACATAGGTAAATTTGCAGATGACACCAAAATAGGACGCACTATTAGGACAGGGGAGGATGCTAGAGCACTGCAGGAGGATCTCAACAAACTGTCAGCTTGGTCAGAGAAATGGCAGATGAATTTTAACATCACCAAGTGTAGCGTACTTAGTGTAGGAACACGCAACCCATTACACGGGTATAGTTTATACTCCACAGCGATAGGCAGGTCTGAGTGTGAAAGGGATTTGGGAGTGTTAGTGAACTCTGACCTAAAACTAAGGAAGCAATGTATTAGTGCGAGGAATAGGGCTAACAGGGTATTAGGCTTTATTAACAGGACGGTAACCAATAGGAGTGCAGAGGTCATCCTCAGACTCTATTTAGCGCTAGTTAGGCCACACTTAGATTATGCTGTCAAGTTTTGGTGCCCACACTACAGAATGGACATCAACTTGCTAGAATCAGTTCAGAGGAGGATGACCAAGATGATTCAGGGGCTGAGGAACCTCCCATATCAAAATAGGCTGAAACATCTAAACTTACATTCACTAGAGAGACGAAGAGTGCGGGGAGATCTGATAGAAGTATTCAAATGGGTCAAGGGTTACAACAAAGGCGATATAAGTAAAGTACTGAGAATTAGCCAGCAGGATCGAACTCGCAGTAATGGATTTAAATTAGAAAAGTATAAATTTAGGAGAGATATAGGCAAGCATTGGTTTAGTAATAGGGTGGTGGGGGAATGGAATAGACTCAGCAATCACATAGTTAGTGCAGGGACGATAGCTTGTTTTAAGAGTAGACTGGATAGCTACATGGACGAAGATGACAGGTGGCAGTGAGGTGTGGGTGCAATAAGGTGATGGGGTACTGGATGCGTGCCTAGTACCGCTGGTATAACGAGGATCAAGCCTCTACCTGTAACCCCTGTAACTACACCTCACCCACCGTGAGTAATGGGGGGGACTCTGGAGCTGCCCTGTGTAGGCCACCCGGCCTCTTGCAGTTTCCCTATGTTCTTCTTCTTCTTATGTTATGTTTGTTCCTTTTCTTTCTTAATTTCTGCTTTTTCCTCTTTTTGTTTATCTTTTTTATTTCTATTATTTTTCCTTTCTCCTCCTCCTCCTCCTCCACTTTATCATCATCAAGTCTCGTCTCACTACGACAGCATCCTCACCACAATCATTCTTTCGCCACCACCACCACCAAGGAGGAGAAAGAAGAAGATAAGGAGAAAAAGAACGGAAAGAGAGAAAGATAAGGAGAAAGAGAACGGAAATAAAGAAAAGGAAAGGAGGAAGACGAGGACGAGGAAAAGGAGGACGAGGAATGCATACATAGGAATACATAGGAAGAACAGACACTAGAGGACCTGGCTGTCTATGGCGAGGGTGTCTGTCTGCTACCGTTACTACTAGCATGCTACGTGTGATAGATAGGAAGACGGAGAGAAGAACAAAAAGAACGATCCTGCCCACTCACCTCTCATCATCCCATCCTCCTCCTCCTCCTCCTCCTCCTCTTCCTCCTCCTCCTCTCCCTCATCACGTGCCGCCCCGCCCTTCCTGCCAACGTGGACAGCCCTAATCCTATCTCCTCATTGTGTCTGTCATAGTGCCATTCCCTACATACTCGTTCCTCTTCTTCTTCTTCTTCTTCCTCCTCCTCCTTCTACTATTTCTTCTCCTCGTCATCCTCTTTCTCCTCCTCCTCCTCCTCGGTCTTTTTGTTCTGGTCTTTCTCTTCGTCCTCCTCCACTTAGCTCCTACCAGTTGTCGCAGTCAGGTTACGATGCCGTATGCCGCTCGCCATCCGTGCCACTCCTGCAGAAGGGAGTTCACGAAGGACTTCTTCAACAAGGAGAACGATGAGTATACTGTGTGTTTCTTCTGTGAAACTGAACACAAGGCAAGTGTTAAATTAGAAGCGTTAGATAGTAAATTACAGTTTCTGGAGGGGGTGTATAGGTTTAGATGGTGCAAGTGTCGGAGAGGGAGAGTTCAAGGTTGTTGAAAAGGTAGAGAGATTGGAAGATAGGGTGGGTGAGGCAGAGAAGAAGGTAGGTACATTAGATTCCTTCCAGCCTGTTAGGAAAGGGGGAAAGACTGTAGCAGTAGATGTTAGTTACAGTGAGGTCGTGACGAGAAACAGGTTCCAGGTGTTAGGAGACCAAGTTGAGAATGATCCTAGCATCGTTCTTGTCGGGGACAGCTTAGTTAGACAACAGGACCGTGAGTTTTGTAGGAAGGGAGCGAGGCGTCGCCATGTTGTTTTGCCAGGAACCAAAATTGAGAACGTAGCGAAGGTTGACGACTTAGTCGCCACTACCTCAGAGGAGACAATGTTTGTCTACGTGGTAGGAACAAACAATGTAGCGAAAGGTAGATCAGAGGAAATTGTAGACAAATATAGAAAATTTGTCGGAAAACTAAAAGAAAGTAGGACACGTTCTGTACTGTGTGGTTTGCTCCCTCGCCACGATGTTAACTCCTTCATTCTCAGTAGAATGCTGGGGATAAACGAACGTGTCAGGGATTTGTGTAGTAGTAAGGGAGTCATGTTTGTGGACGTATGGGATCATTTTATTCATGACAGAAGCCTGTTTGCTAACGATGGCCTTCATCTAAATTGTGTGGGCAAGGCGAGGCTAGGCAGAGTCTTAGATGAGGAAATATCGAAAGAGCTAAGACAGGTGCAGCAACGAGGTGAGGTAGCTTCCGGCTTAGCCGGGAGGAAACCACACCCTGATAGTGAGGTCAGGCCGCAGGTGTACAGTACTGCGCAGGATGTCAGGTCACCAGACCCACAGGTGAGGGGTACTGAGGTAGCAGTGAGGTCAACAGCCACGCAGGTGGTTGGTGAGGCAGGGTAATTGAGGATAGTCAGGTCTAACGCGCTATTCCAATTCCAGTGACACGACAGTTGATAGATGGCGCACACTCGACGAATACATTAAACATCTTTTATGTAAATGCCCGCAGCATCATTCAGAAGCGTAGCCACTTGATAACACATGCAATTACCGAAAAACCCGACTTCATTATGATCACGGAAACATGGCTGAATATGCGCGATAAACATCACTTAGGTGAAGTAGCTATAAATGGTTACAATGCGTTTGCTAAGTGTCGTCTACACAAAAAAGGAGGAGGTGTAATAATATATGCGAAAAATAATTTAGAAGTCATTCAGCTAAACATAGCCGAAACAGTCTTATGATTCATTGTATGTACAGTCGGCTATAGAGAGTAGTGACACAGTCCAGTAAGTTTCGTTCACAAAGCGACATCTGGCAACCCCTCCACGCGACATGAAAATTATTATATCCTATCGAAATCGTACTGTTGTGGTGATCGGTGGTCACAGGTGCACTCTTCATAATTTTAAGATAGATATTTATCAAAAGTGCCTGTCGCTAACGCTTGATAAATATTTTTCTTTAGGCTTTGTCGCTACATTTTGACACAAGCTTTTAGTTTCGTTCAAATTTAGTCAAGAGCAACTCTAAAGTTGTTTATCAAACTATGATACATTTAAAAATATACTGCACTTATTAGGGGAGATTGTTATGCCTTTAAACCAAAAACAAAAAATTCCTGGCAGCCGAGATTTTGTTCTTTATAAAAAAAATTATATGTAATAATAGGCAATAAACGCTCACATGATGGCGCCGTCGACCGCGGGCCTTGGCTGGAGCAGCGGTATTCTATCAAAGCCCTTATGTCCGCAGGCACTGCAGTTGAGCTGTCACGTCAGTGGCTGTGGAAACGTATAATTTTTAATACCTAAAAAAATAGGAGAGAGAGAGAGAGAGAGAGAGAGAGAGAGAGAGAGAGAGAGAGAGAGAGAGAGAGAGAGAGAGAGAGGCTGGGTGGGGACGGGAGACATGTCCATCAGCGACAAGGGGTCAGCTAGTCAGCGACACACACACACGTATTTATACTTAGATATTACGTAATCTTCACGGAGAAATAATTTTAGATTTTTGATGATCTGAATTGTCTTTGAGGCTTTATAGTGACGGGAATTAAGGCTGCGAGTTAAACAGACCCTCAAGCCTATTTGCTGTTTGATGGTAAGGAGCATTAGTCACTGCCTGCCTCTGTGAAGGACAGCATTGCACGCGGTATTTTCAAAGTTTAATAAGAAAAAGTGTTTCAGACTGTTCGTGATGTTTTACCTCGTTATCATCATCATCATCATCATGTAGAAGACATTCATTATCGCATTTCTAAATTGAATTCATGTAATCTGGTATATTTCTAACTACATTATATTATAATATAATATAATATTATACAATATTATAATTTCACGGTCACACACACACGGTACACACTGATACGCGTCACTAACATCGCCAGTGAATGCGTCACCGTGGTATAGTTGCCAGATACCGCCACCAGGCTAAACATTCTGAAAACCGTGACACTACTCTCTATCGTCGACTGTACATACCCCCCCCCCCACACACACACACAGGCACATAATGAGTCTCCTACCTCCTAAGATACCCTACTCTGTCATATCCACACATCCCTCATACACATGGCACACGTTTCTCCCCTTATTTGTCCCTCCTAAATATCCCAGTGTTCACATTCAGAAAATTAATCCTCTTCTAACTGAATCTACCACTTTGTTCTTTGTTAGCACCTACAGTCTGCCTGCCTAGTGCCTACCCTGTTCTGTACTACCTCAAGGTTTTCAAGCCCTTAACTGTTCATGTCATGCATTTTAACCCATATGTGAGGCCTGGTATTGCCTTGTCAATCTCGCCCTCTCGTATCCGTTTGCTCTGCACCTCACCACACTCCCTGGTCTTCCTACCCACTGGTTTGCCCTTGAAATTGTCCTGCTTCGTTCTGTCTGTCCCACTCTCGTCTACTATGATTCCTAGGTATTTGTATGAACTGTTGTATGTTACTTATTAAATAAAAATAAACTGCAAGACACTTTTGATTACTGAACCTCTTCTGTTGATGATCCCTCCTCCTGTGATGACAACCTTTCACACATGGATGTATCTTGGTATTGGAGATAATGCTGGTGCTTGTGGGTGGTGAGTCTTGATGGTTGCTAAGATTCCCAGCAGTGTCTTGCCCTGTAAAATGGTGAGCAGCCAATATACAAACAAATATATGCATTTGGTTAACTGTGGCCAGGCTCCCCGCAAGGTTTCTTCACTTAATTTATATCTATACAGTTTGTCTATTGTATTCACTGTCCATTTCCATCTATCTGTTCAATTGTTGGGGGAGAGCAATATTTTTGTTGTTGTTTAAATATCTAAAAAAAACTTTTAGGATCTGACTCAATTTACTGCAATGTTTACTTCGTACCTCCGTTTAGCCCGTTTCATTAAACTTTTGACTTGTTGTGACTATTACACAGTACATACATGCATATTTTTACAAATTTACATGATACACACATACTACATGGTCCCTATGTAAAATTATCTCCATACTACATAGTCACTATGTAAAATTATCTCCCTCCTTCTGCCCTTCCGCAAAACTCTTGACACATTAGGTTGTGTAAATTTGGAAGGAAATTAATACAAGGTGTAATTTCAGTTGATAATTAAGTAAACATGCATTAATTAATTTTCTTCAACTTTGCAAGCTCTGTACTCTGTAGTCTGTACTCTGAACTATGAGTCTGTGAATCTGTAATGCATAAAATATATCCGCCACATCCTGTTTGTGTGGGGTGCGGATGCGGATGCGGATATTTATTTTATCACATGCGGATGCGGATGCAGATGTTTCATTCATCTGAACTGCGGATGTGGATGCGGATGCAGATGTTTCATTCGTCTGAACTGCGGATGTGGATGCGGATGCAGATGTTTCATTCATCTGAACTGCGGATGCGGATTTGAAAAATTATGCAGATGTTCCGCAGATGCGGATATCCGGTACATGACTAATGTGTGTTTAAAGATGAGGTTAAATCAAAGGCTGAGAAGGTGCATGAGGAGCTGGGATCAGTTGTTGACATGATTCGTGCGAGCACGCTGAATCCAGTTTGGCTGAGGTGGCGAAGAGAGGCAGGAAAGTGAAGAAGAATCTCCTAGTTGTGAAAGCTTCTACCCAGGAAAAGAAGGCAACATATGTGAAGGATGAAGTCTCCCAGGCGTTGAATGGCATTGAAATAACTGATTCAAGATTCACAAATGGAGGTAATATTGTCATGAACTTTGACAATGAGAACACAAGGGAAGAGGCTGCTCAAAAATTGGAGTCTGTTGAGCAAATTAGTACAAAGAGTGTTGGAGAAATTAAACCAAAGATCATGATATGCAATGTGCGCAAAGAGGAGACCAAGGAAAAAATAAAAGAGACCATCTTAGACCGCAATGAGTTCTTACGCACAAATCAGGGCGTTGAGAATAAAATTGAGCTGATTTTTAGTAAGTCTGCAGCTGGCGGCACGATGCACTACATTTTGAGGTGCGACCCAACTGTGAGAGAGAGCTGATTTACAAGAATCACGACAATTTAAAATTAGAATGGGGAATATACACAGTGAGAGATAGATACCATGCAATTATATATTATCATTGTCAGAGATACGGCCGTCTTGAGGCCAAAAGAACTGCAAATAACAATGTAGAAGCCCCAAAATGTTATAAATGCGCTGGCGATCGTAAATCAAAGAAGTGCACCATGGCTGAGAAGAAATGCATAAATAGTGTGAAGTACAAGAAGCCTGAAATCAACCACTTGGCGAATGACCAGTGTTGTGTGGTTCTTCAGATTGAAATTGAAAGAATTCGTAACATGACCGATCATGGCTATTAATCACAGACTTACATACTAGACTGCGCTTCCCCCATCTCCCTGTATTGTGTTGAATGAAGCACCCCTGCGGCCGTGGGTGTGCCCAAGATCTAAATAAATTTATTGAGACCTTGGGCAGGACGGACAGCGCGGCGATACTACACGCATTTCCTCTTTGATTTAACTGTTTCTCCATTCCTTTCACAAGCCTATGATTGATAACGCTTATAGACAGCTTTCTCATCTCTGTGAGGCGAGAGAACCCTGACGTCACAGTAAAGGGGCTATTACACTGGGCAAATTTTCCGTGGATCTTCAGTCAAACCACAATTTCCGCTGGCGTGGTTCTCATTTCCGTGGTTTTCTGACGTGTCCACGATCTTTCAAAGCTACGGTAGATTTCACCAAAGGACGACGGTATTACTCACCATCATCATCAGCAGCAATAACAAGAAACAAATGAGAACCACGGTAGCGGAAATCGTGGTTTGACTGAAGATCCACGGAAAATTTGCCAAGTGTAATAGCCCCGGGCCCTTAAGCGAACTGACATCCTTGAGGCATGTGTGAGAGCGAAAACAACTTGCAGTGAACAGCAGTAGAACCATATGGCGGGACACAGCCTGACGACACTATATACAGATGTTTGCTCTCTGTTCTAAATGTTTCCTCGTTAATTTCGCGTGTTGTAAGTGACTGATAATGTGGATAGACACCCAAACAGACCCCCGTGCTCTCCCTTCCCTGAGTAAGGCGAGATGCGAGGCGTGAAAAAAGTTGGAAAGTTTCGTTTAGTCAGCGCAACATCTGTGGTCATATGCCGGAGAGAGACAGAAGGGGAAGGAATTATAGGAGAAGGGAACAGATCCCAGGAGACGGGACACAACCCCCGATTAATATCTGGTACCCATTCACTGCTGGGTGGACAGGGGCGTAGGGTATCGGAAAAGCCGCCCAAATTTTTCCACCCCTCCCGGGAATCGAACCCGGGCTCTCTCGGTTGTGAGCCGAGTGTGCTAACCACTGCACTACGAAGTCCCAAACGACGGGCGGAAAGCAGAACGTTATATTTATTCATTTTAAGGCAGAGGAGACAATCCAAATGTAGAACGAAAATAGTATTTCCGCCAAAATACCGACTCTGAAGAAGATACGAATACTTGAACACTTGACAACCTTCCACACAAAAGCAGCTTCCATACAAACCTACCTCCAAACATCTCTCCCAAACCCGTCAAACCCAGAACGGTAAGTAGGCGGCGGGGGTAGGCGGTGGCTGAGTGGTAGCGTGCTGGGCCCACATTCACCGCGTGATGGATGACGCGGGTTCGAATCCCCACGCTACCACCTCTGATTTTTCAGTCACCGTCGATTGGCTTAAAACTACCCACATGCTGTCCTGAAGACCACCCATCAACCCGGATTCTAGAGGAAACCGTCCAAGTAAATCACTAAGGAGTTCCGGGAGGCAGCATGAGCCAAGAGAAGATGGAGCCTCTATAAACACTTGCCTGCGCCATGACGGGCTGGTGCCAACTACCCTCCAAGCCCCTCAAGAGAGCCTACCGGCGCTATAGGCGTACACGTAAAAAAAAAAAAAGGAGGTGATACAAATACCTGAATACCCAACAGCCTTCCACGCACTTAAGTATACCTCAAGGCCACGCACTGTCCATATTCCGAAACCTAGGCACACACCTTTGACAAGGCGTTTGTAGAAGTTGTGGGGAGCATTTCCAGGGGCATTAGTTTTATGAGCTTGGTGGTAGTGATGACTTTTTTGATTAGGCCTCGATTGACCTCCTTTTCGGCCTTTGGAAATAACTGATGTGAGAGGCGAAAGCATTTGAGGATAGGCCTACTGGCTCTATACATACGGCACCGAGGCATCACTACAATCAACAAATTACCTTCCCAACAAAAATAACTCCAAATACCTATCTCAAACCTGTCCAAACTATAACGGAAGTACATATAGGAAGCGATATAAATACCTGAACACCCGACAGCCTTTCACGCACTCAACTACCGTCACCTCGCTCAGAATGGCGCCGCGTAGTTTTTCAGGTTTCTGCCCTCCGTGGCCCTCTCGTCAGCCTGGGAGCCGATCATCCAAGTTGCTATGTTTTTACTTTACTGTGGTTCTCGTGGGTAAGAATTTTGATATCACGGTGGGGGTACAACAGGCAGGCCTCAGGTGACCACAGCGACGCCAGAGAGATGGTTGACAAATAATCACTTTCTTCCTTGTTAGATCGTTCAAGTTCCTACGTTTTTATTTCATTGTGGTTCTCGTGGGTAAGAATTTTGATATCTCAGTGTTTTTAGCATTCTGATGCCTAAGTTTCCCCAACCCAGCCTCATTAAACTGTAAAAACGTAAACACACTATTCAACAATCACGGTACAAATCGGTATTACACGTCAACTTTGCCGACATGACTAATTAATGCTGAGGTAGTTAGATCATTAGGAAGTTAGTTAGATTAGGAAACCCGCGGAACTTATGGGTGAGTCCTGTTGGTGAGTGATAGGTACAACTCACGAGTCGCCACCAGCGTCACGTCCCAAGGCTGTGCGATAGCTAGCTTAATCAAGTACTACACAAGATGCATTTACCCTGGCTGTCACAACTTGTTACGATGCACATTAAGCTTCGGTTCTATAGGCTTCCACATATTATCCAACATGACTGAATTACACACACACACACACACACACACACACACACACACACACACACACACACACACACACTGGCTGGATGAATGTAGATATGGAGACGGGACTATTAGAGATTAGCTCGGGCCCTGAAGACTACAAATAGGTAAATACAAATAGGTAAATACACACACACACACACACACACACACACACACACACACACACACACACACACACACTAAAAAATATGTATACGAGGCCCTCCAGATAACTTACATTGGTATACGTGGTGCCGGTAACGCCCAGGTAACACCCAGTCACCAACTCCTGCAAGTCTTGAGTAAGCGATCCACTCTACTGCAACACATCCCTCCTCTCCCTGACCTGCTGAACAACTGGCACCAAAAATAGAGTATGAAAGGAACCTCTGGCAACTTAGTAGGCTTGAGTTGACCACAGCGCCGTCAGAGGGAGATAGTTAACAAAATTATGACTTTCCACCTTGTTAGATCATCCAAGTTGCTGTGTTTTTACTTCATTGTGGTTCTCGTGGGTAAGAATTTTGATATCACGGTGGGGGTACAACAGGCAGGCTTCAGGTGACCACAGCGACCCCAGAGAGAGATAGTTGACAAATAATCACTTTCTCCCTTGTTACATCGTTGAAGTTCCTGCGTTTTTACTTCATTGTGGTTCTCGTGGGTAAGAATTTTGATTTCTCAGTGTTTTTAGCATTCTGATGCCTAAAAGGGCTATTACACTGGGCAAATTTTTCGTGGATCTTCAGTCAAACCACGATTTCCGCTGGCGTGGTTTTCATTTGTTTCTTGTTATTGCTGCTGATGATGATGGTGAGTAATACCTTCGTCCTTCGTTGAAAACTACTGTAGCTTTGGAATATCGTGGACACGTCAGAAACCCACGGAAATATGAGAACCATGCCAGCGGAGATGGTGGTTTGATTGAAGATCCACGGAAAATTTGCCCAGTGTAATAGCCCCTTAAGTTTCCCCAACCCAGCCTCATTGAGCTGTTAACTTGGCAATGAGAAAACGATCGTCGGTCTTCCCAGCACGACTGCCAATTTAACTTCATTTTTCCTTATATTGTATTATGCGTTTCATAAAGAAATACAGATAATTAGAATGTGCACTATAGTTTCCCTGTACATAAACCCTTAGTTCAAATTCCACAAAACTTGAAGCACCTTAGAATTGGAAGCAAACACGATCCGAAGCAGAGAGTGAGCAGTTCTCATCTCTCATGGGAAAGAAAAAATAGTGTCTGTTTACCTGATCTACATCGCTACTGCCATTGACGATGTACCGATGGAAAAGAGAGGCTAATGCTATTTGTTGCAATGAAAAAAAAGTGCCCTTGTCTACATAATCTACACCACTCCTGCCACTGACAATATACCGATGGAAAACAAAAGGAGAATGCATTTTCTTGTAAAACATATTTATTTTGACGGACATAACATGACATGTACACGTATATACACAGAGGAAAGTTGTTCGGGCGTGTGAAGGATCTGTTGCGTTCATTCTCCCGTCGAGGACGCCAGGCCGCGGGGAGCCCGACGCCCTGAGCCCCGACGCCTGCACGGCCACACGCCTCCATCCCCCACGCCCGCACGCCCACCCCACGCCCCTTCTCCGCTGCAGGGTTGCCAGTTATGAAAACTACCTCATTACACAATTCCCAAGTTCTCATTACCATTTTTTACGAGAACTTATTTACTTATCTAATATTATGACATCATGCACTTGAAATACATAACCTTCCTTGAGAATTAGCACACACTGTTTACTTGTAGGCTGTGCAGGATAAAGTAATCGAGCAGAGCAGCCGATTCAGATTAAAATACGAAACCTCACTGAGTGACTCCTTTTGAAGTTCCCAAACAGATTTCTCTTCTTCCCAAGTCAATCCAGCTCGGCACGGTAATGAAAAGTGGCAGACGGCAACCCTAGACTTCAGCGGGTGACGGACCTAATTAGGGGGTGGGGGGTTAGGGGTTGCCAGAGGGGTGTGGTCCACAGGGGGGAGGGGGAGGAGGGGGTTTCACAGCCAAAAATTTTCTTTCAAACAATAAATGCTCGCTGTCACATAATAAACATCCACCTGACCCGAATGTTGTTGCTGGCTAATGGAGATGTTTGAAGTTATGACACACAATAGCAATGATAATCTCTGAACTTAAGTAGTATTAATATATATATATATCTTCTTCACGACCGTAATGTATTTTAATGATATGATTTGCGCGAGAGAACCAAAGAACGGGTCGATGGAGGCCAGGCAGCGTGTATATTTCCCTTCTATGTACGGGGATGTGGCGCCCATTTTGGAACAGGTCAGGTTAGGTTAAGTTAGGTATAGTTGGAGTCAATTTAGGTAATTTTGAGTGGAAATCACAATGAGAGTTGTTGTTGTTGTATTTTCGCCAGCACGATGGCTGGCTGGGCTATGAAAGAGCCCTACAGAGGTGATTGTCTGAAGGGGGCTATAATGAGCCCGTCAGAAGGGGGGGAAGGTGCCGACAGACCGACTCAATCGGCTAACGTCAGTCGAGGCGAACAAGTCGGTCTGTCGACGAAGACTGGCGTTCTCCTGTGACAGAGTATTTTCCAGGACACCCCGTGGTTAGTTTCGAAGCTACAGCCACCCTTGAACAGGGGAGGTTACGTTAGATTAAGTAGAAGTTACGTATGTTAGTTTTGAGTGGGAATCACAATGAGAGTATTATCCAGAACACCCCGTGGTTAGTTTCGCAGCTACAGCTCAGCGTCTTGACTCAGGGAACACATACCCGTGGAGAGATTGGGAATATGCGGCCGGCAACCATCACCCAAGAAGGAAAACAAGACGAAAAAAGCTAAATTCGTTGGCCCATAGCATCAGAGAAACAATAGAATACAACCGCGAAAGTCACCGATGAGACTGACCTAACTGCAATGACATAATAAGCGATTAGTGACACATCAAACAGCTTTATTATGGTTATGTATGTACTCTTTGTTGTTTTTATTGTATTTTTTTAATCATCGCTTTAATAACTGACGACTTCCAAAAGTAAATGTTGGTTGGCTATACGACAGACAAAGCGTAAGCGTAGGATTAGGTTTTGTACATCGCTGGACGCCGGAAGCAACGACTCGTAAGCCCGTATTCTTAAACGTCTCAGTTTGCCTGTTTGAAAAGCCTCTCGTATATAGAAGTTGCTGGGCCTTTCATGGACTGTTTTGTGATGCCAGGGATAGTTTGACACGACCTCTGCATCTTGACCTGAAAAACCACCCATGAAAGCTCGGTTAGTCTTCTCTGCGGCCTGGGGAAATAGTCTTCATTAATGGGAGCCCGAAAAAAGCCTCTCGTATGTAGAAGTTGCTGGGCTTTTCATGGACTGTTTTGTGGTGTCAAGGATAGTTTGACACGACCTCTGCATCTTGACCTGAAAAACCACCCATGGAAACCAGGTTACTCTTCTCTGTGGCCTTGGGAAGCAGTCGTAATGGTAGCCCGATACGTTTAAGAATATGAACCTTAGCGCGAAGGATAGCGAGAGAAGCAACTGTCGGAGGTCCCTCAACTCGCTTCGCTTCCTCCTCACGAGACTTCAAGTCGCCGCGATCCGACTGACATACGTTTAAGAGACTGTATCGTACATTATAGATCCGAAACCGCCTAAAAATATATATATGTCTTTCCGGAGGAGTCGGGAAGGATGGGAGATGGGCTGTATGGGTGTTTGAGGGATATGGGGATGAGGAACGAAGGGTAAGGTGTGAGGGAAGGGGCTGAGGGTCGGGTGGTCGGGTGGGGGTGAGTTTGGTTCTTGTGCCTTGCGTGTTACAACATAGCGAGTGTTGCTTGGCTTGGCGAGGACGAAGCGGCGGCGACCCAAGCCAGCAGAAGAGGAAGGTTGTTTGCCCGTGACTCAAAGACGAAGAGCTGAGGGCGCCATCTTCTCAAGCATTTCGAGAACTACACATCCACATTTGATAAGGCTTTCGTAGAGGTTGTTGTGTTAGTATTTCCATGGGTAGTGTTATGAGCCTAGTGATAGTGTGACAAGGATTGTGTAAAGGTTGTTGTGTTAGTATATCCATGGGTAGTGTTATGAGCCTAGTGATAGTTTGACGAGGCTTCTGCACCAGGAATGTGATAAAAACACTCATGAGAAACTGTCTGATCTCCGTTGTGGTCTTTTGAAATGTTTGCTGCGAGAGCCGGTAGCCTCTGAGAATACGGGATTAAGGGCCCGTTGTACAGTTCCCCATGATGGATTTGTAAGCTCCCAAACCAATACCAGAGCCTTCGAAATTTCCTTGTATAGTGTCTAGTGTTTGTATTTAAGTTCACAAATTTGATGAAACTATACAGGAAAAGTCTTGTGTATTTAGCGTGGCATCGAAGACCTCACCATTTTGGATTGTATGGGAATCTCTAGTTTGGTTAAGGCTGTTACGAAGACACTGTGTTGGACTGTGAAACCGGCTCCAAGAATGTCTCCCCCTCCTCCTCTCTCTCGATGGAATGGGAGGAAAATGTGACGAAGCTGACTACTCCATGGCACTCTTGATAATGAGATATTTGATATATATATTGAGAGAGAGAGAGAGAGAGAGAGAGAGAGAGAGAGAGAGAGAGAGAGAGAGAGAGTCAGGTCCTCATGAGTAGTTTTCACATTCATGGTGCAGAAGCCTTGTCAAACAATCACCAGGCTCATAAAACTACCCGTGGAAATACTCACACAACCTCTATCGTGGGACCTTTATCGGTTTGAATCGCTTTGGTGACCCCCTAGCTCTTTCTCTTGATTATTTAGTGTTCCTAGTTTCCATTCTTTTATTTCTCTTTCCTTCATTTTTTTTCAGGTTTCAGTTTTTTCCAGTCAACCCTTGCTCGCTCCAGCTCGTCATGTTATGCCTCAGCTGATGCCTCGAGGTCTGAGATGGTCACACGACGAGCAAACGACCTTCCTCTTGCTACTGGCTTCGGCGACAACACTGACGGCGCGAACACAGCGTACACACACACACACACACACACACACACACACACACACACACACACACACTCCCTCTCTCACTTATACGGTGCTAGAACGTACGGCGGCTTTCTCGTGTGTGTGTCCGTGAGTGGTGCGGTTGATATGCTCTCTCTTCGTTAGCGTACACACACTCACACACACACACACACACACACACACACACACACACACACACACACACACACTTCCTCTCACTCACACGGTGCTATTTTTTTTTATAGTACGTACGGCGCAAGGAAGTCAGGCGCTAAAACGTACAGTCCCCTTCTCGTGTGTGTGTCCGTGAGTGGCGCGGCTGATATGCACACTTCGTTAGCCTAGAGTTCAGTTACGAGACGACCGAGTGACGAAACCGTGATATGTTTTCTCTCTTTCTCTCTCTCTCTCTTTCTCTCTCTCTCTCTCTTGGTCGACATATATTAGAGGCTCAGGTGAACGAACGTAATACTGGCGGCGGTCGGTTGGTACGTTCGTTAATCAATACGTTCGTTAATTCGCGTCATTAATGTGTCGGTGTCGTGATCATGCCAAGGTGTGTGTGTGTGTAAGCGAGGTACTGCACGTCTCTGTCTGCCTGTCTGTCTGTCTCTTCCAAGCTGTGTGTGGCGGGAGATAGAGAAAAAGGGAAAGAAAGTAAGGGACGGAGAGAGGAAGGGAGTAAGCATATATGTTTCTTTCTTTTCAGGGCTGTAGTTTGTGTCTAGAAGTGAAGAAATAAAGAAACAGAGAGAGAAAGAGAGCAAGTACATCTGTTTCTTTCTCTTCAGGACTGTAGCTTGTAACGAGAGATAAAGAGACAGAGACAGAGAGAGATAGAGATCAAACATATCAGTTATTCTCTCTCGATGCACCATCAGCTGTATTTTCTTTTTGTTTGGGTTAAACTGTTGGTTTGGACGCAACCATCGGTGTGGCGAGAGCCCGTCCTGGTCCGGACCTGGCGGCCCCAAGGAGAGCACCGCCTCCCTTCTGCACTTGGGGAACCCCCACCCCACGAGGCCGTGTTGCTCCTGGCCACCGAGCCACTCCTCCGCCACCACGACCACGGCGGCCCTCACCACGCCCTGGCCGTCCTCGCCAGCAGCAGCAGGAGGGACTACGCCACCACCCTCCACCGCGGACTGCACGACCCACCGCGGCGATGTGTGTGTGTTCGTCCTGTCTTTATCGTCGTCTTTGTCAGACTCGCGGCTCCTCCCACCGCCATAGTCACCTGTATGTTCGTCCTGTCTTCATCGTTGTCTTTGTCCCGACTCGCGAGTCAATTGTATGTATGTCATCATGTGAATGTGGGGCCGCTGCCCCCGCCGCCCCTGCCGACGCCCTCCCCCTTGGCAAGGACGGTGTATCATCATCATCATCATCATCATCATGTGAATATGGGGCCGCTGCCCCCGCCGCCCCTGCCGACGGCCTCCCCCTTGGCAAGGACGGTGTATCATCATCATCATGTGAATATGGGGCCGCTGCCCCCGCCGCCCCTGCCGACGGCCTCCCCCTTGGCAAGGACGGTGTATCATCATCATCATCATCATCATCATGTGAATATGGGGCCGCTGCCCCCGCCGCCGCTGCCGACGGCCTCCCCCTTGGCAAGGACGGTGTATCATCATCATCATCATGTGAATATGGGGCCGCTGCCCCCGCCGCCCCTGCCGACGCCCTCCCCCTTGGCAAGGACGGTGTATCATCATCATCATCATGTGAATATGGGGCCGCTGCCCCCGCCGCCCCTGCCGACGGCTTCCCCCTTGGCAAGGACGGTGCATCATCATCATCATCATCATCATGTGAATATGGGGCCGCTGCCCCCGCCGCCCCTGCCGACGGCCTCCCCCTTGGCAAGGACGGTGTATCAACATCATCATCATGTGAATATGGGGCCGCCGCCCCTGCCGACGCCCTCCCCCTTGGCAAGAACGGTGCATCATCATCATCATCATATCATCATCATGTGAATATGGGGCCGCTGCCCCCGCCGCCCCTGCCGACGCCCTCCCCCTCTGCAGCGGCGGCGCTCACGTCATCATCTGAGCCTGTCCATGGGTGGGGGGGTCCTCCTCCCCTTCCACCAGACCCAGGCGAGGCTCTCTCTTCCTCCGGTTACACTTTTCTCTTACTATACTAAACAGCCCTTAGCCCATTTTAATCTTCCCATAACTCCTGGTTTTCAATTATCGTTCTTTCCACAGTAACAAAACAATTAAGCTTCAGACACAGCCACGGGTACACACAAATGTCTCTGGACGCACGCCCAAACACTGCCCTGGACGCTGCTTCCTTTACGTCCGCGTGTTGGTTGCACTTTCGAGCTTTTTATGTTGACGGACTGATAAGCTGTGCAGCAGCAGCGAAGCGGTGTTGTGGCTCTTAACTTAAAGGAGGAAATAATGGCAGCACCGCTAAAAAGGCGATCTATTAAGATTCGCCGATTGTCATTCCGAGCGAGCTCGGCCTATTAGTCACATGGACCAACCATGTAACGCAGAAGCGGGTGCTGGGCGCCAGGCTTGGTGTTGCAGTGTTGCACACGGAGGAATGTTATCTCGTGTTGCGTCACCCAGCACCACAAGTACAAGATAACAGACTTCCCGGAAATGTCCAGTAGTTGCCAGCAAATTATTTAACTGGAGGTGACCAAGTATCGTGAATAAGATATTCAGTCGATCAGAAAATAAAGTAACGTTATTGAGAGTGTTATACTGAATCTGGCGTTGCAGCTTTTTCAGCGGGTGGCTGCAGGAGTTGGTGTTACTGGGGCGTGGGTAGCTGGGGAAAGCGTTACACAATACATAACCAGCTCACTGGTACTAATTTACTATTTAATATTCTGATTGCCATTACCGTCATCATCATTAGCAGCAGCATAGCAGCATACGTACAAACATTTCAGACCCGTTCTTTCACTTATGCTCGTCAATATTTCATTACTTTTTGTTTTACCGAGGTGTGACAAGCATATTTAGGATCTACAATTCCTGCTTCGTGTGATGGTGTTAAATGGAATTGTCTATCTTGTCTAAGATGTGAGATAAGGTAAATAAAAAAGAATAACATTTAACACCAAGAGCATGTATGGGTGACTTGTCTCCACGAAAGCCGAGAGAGGAAGCCAGCCAATCAGGTCGTGAGCCGAGAGAGGAGGCCAGCCAATCAGGTCGTGAGTCGAGAGAGGAAGCCAGCCAATCAGGTCGTGAGCCGAGAGAGGAAGCCAGCCAATCAGGTCGTGAGCCGACAGAGGAAGCCAGCCAATCAGGTCGTGAGCCGAGAGAGGAAGCCAGCCAATCAGGTCGTTAGCCGAGAGAGGAAGCCAGCCAATCAGGTCGTGAACCGAGAGAGGAAGCCAGCCAATCAGGTCGTGAGCCGAGAGAGGAAGCCAGCCAATCAGGTCGTGAGCCGAGAGAGGAGGCCAGCCAATCAGGTCGTGAGTCGAGAGAGGAGGCCACCCAATCAGGTCGTGAGCCGAGAGAGGAAGCCAGCCAATCAGGTCGTGAGCCGAGAGAGGAGGCCAACCAATCAGGTCGTGAGCCGAGAGAGGAAGCCAGCCAATCAGGTCGTGAGCCGAGAGAGGAGGCCAACCAATCAGGTCGTGAGCCGAGAGAAGAAGCCAGCCAATCAGGTCGTGAGCCGAGAGAGGAAGCCAGCCAATCAGGTCGTGAGCCGAGAGAGGAAGCCAGCCAATCAGGTCGTGAGCCGAGAGAGGAGGCCAGCCAATCAGGTCGTGAGCCGAGAGAGGAAGCCAGCCAATCAGGTCGTGAGCCGAGAGAGGAGGACAACCAATCAGGTCGTGAGCCGAGAGAGGAAGCCAGCCAATCAGGTCGTGAGCCGAGAGAGGAGGGCAGCCAATCAGGTGTGGCGTTACAAACACTGCTTAGGCGCCAGAGGAACACTTATTCTGAACAAACTATAGTAATAGTAGTAGTAGTAGTAGTAGTAGGTAGTAGGAGTAGGAATAGTAGTAGTAGTAGTAGTAATAGTAGTAGTAGTAGTAGTAGTAGTAGTAGTAGTAGTAGTAGTAGTAGTAGTAGTAGTAGGATTATTATTATTATTATTATTATTATTATTATTATTATTATTATTATTATTATTATTATTATTAGCAGTAGTAAGTAGTAGGAGTATGATTAGTAGAAGTAGTACTAGTAGCTACTTTTTCGCCTCTGCCTGTCAACATCTACCTTTCCTTCTTGCTGGAAGTATGCCTTCATACAGCCTGTGCCTAAGAAGGGTGACCGCTCCAATCCCTCAAACTACCGTCCTATAGCTTTACTATCTTGTCTATCTAAAGTTTTTGAATCAATCCTTAACCGGAAGACTCAAAAGCACCTTTCCACTTCTGACCTTCTATCTGATCGCCAGTATGGGTTCCGCAAGGGGCGTTCTACTGGTGATCTCCTAGCCTTCTTAGCTGACTCTTGGTCATCCTCTCTTAGCCGTTTCGGTGAAACTTTTGCTATTGCGCTGGACATATCAAAAGCTTTTGATAGGGTCTGGCACACATCTTTGCTTCCCAAACTACCCTTCTTCGGTTTCTATCCTTCTCTCTGTACCTTTATCTCCAGTTTCCTTTCTGACCGTTCTATTTCTGCCGTGGTAGACGGTCACTGTTCTTCCCCTAAATCTATTAACAGTGGTGTCCCACAGGGTTCTGTCCTATCTCCCACTCTTTTTCTGTTGTTCATTGATGATCTTCTTTCCAAAACGAACTGTTCTATCCATTCCTACGCCGATGATTCCACTCTGCATTACTCAACTTCTTTTAATAGAAGACCCACCCTACAGGAACTTAACGACTCAAGGCTGGAGGCTGCAGAACGCTTAGCCTCAGACCTTACTATTATTTCCGACTGGGGCAAGAGGAACCTGGTGTCCTTCAACGCCTCAAAAACACAGTTTCTCCACCTATCCACTCGACACAATCTTCCTAACAACTATCCCCTATTCTTTGACAACACCCAGCTATCACATTCCTCAACACTAAACATCCTCGGTCTATCCTTAACTCAAAATCTCAACTGGAAACTTCATATCTCATCTCTTGCTAAATAAGCTTCCTCGAGGCTGGGCGTTCTGTATCGTCTCCGCCAGTTCTTCTCCCCTGCACAATTGCTGTCCATATACAGGGACCTTGTCCGCCCTCGTATGGAGTATGCATCTCATGTGTAGGGGGGCTCCACTCACACAGCTCTTCTGGACAGAGTGGAGGCTAAGGCTCTTCGTCTCATCAGCTCTCCTTCTCATACTGATAGTCTTCTACCTCTTAAATTCCGCCGCAATGTTGCCTCTCTTTCTATCTTCTATCGATATTTCCACGCTGACTGCTCTTCTGAACTTGCTAACCGCATGCCTCCCCCCCTCCCGCGGCCCCGCTGCACTCGACTTTCTACTCATGCTCATCCCTATACTGTCCCAACCCCTTATGCAAGAGTTAACCAGCATCTTCACTCTTTCATCCCTCACGCTGGTAAACTCTGGAACAATCTTCCTTCATCTGTATTTCCTCCTGTCTACGACTTGAACTCCTTCAAGAAGAGGGTATCAGGACATCTCTCCTCCCGTATTTGATCTTGCTTTCGGCCACCTCTTTTGTTTCTTTTTTAGGAGCAGCGAGTAGCGGGCTTTTTTTTTTATTTTTGTTTTCTTTTTTTGTGTGCCCTTGAGCTGCCTCCTTTGTTGTAAAAAAAAAAAAAGTAGTAGTAGTAAGTAGTAAGAGTAGGATTATTATTATTATTATTATTATTATTATTAGTAGTAGTAGTAGTAGTAGTAGTAGTAGTAGTAGTAGTAGTAGTAGTAGTAGTAGTAGTAGTAGGGGCCTCCATCTATTAGAGTTGCGTTGTGAGCGGTATATTTTCTCATATCCTTTCACAAAGCAATTCATTGGCCCCACCCCGCCAATGACTGTGGCCGACAACCATCTTTATTTAATATTACAAACTTTACTAAACATTTTATTTTTAAGCTAACAGAGCTTGTGGTTGATACGACTATCAACCACCGTCGCCTCAAAGTCCAGGTCAGCAATGCGGGTGGTTTTGGGTGCAGGTGACCTGGTTCCTCTCAGGCAGACCAAGGCTGACCTCAGGAGGGAGAAGGACAGCCTGCATCTCATCCAGGCGACCACACTGCTTCTTGGCTGTTGTTTCTTATCCGCCAGTGTTTCGGCGAGTCTTGCGTAGAAGCTCTGCGCCCTTGGTCCCATCCCTCCTGCCGTCGTGAATACTACCGGGGTGAAGGAGCCCTGGTCCACATTCTGTATTCTTTCTTCATATGCTCTGTTCTTCTCTTGTTCGTTTCTTCTGTGGGCTGCATCAAGGGTCAGGTCTCTGTGGCAATGGGCCATGGGATCAAAGATCCTTATATCAAGGTATGCCCTTTGTCCACGAGTCCAAAACCCTCTGGCGCTAACATCCACTCGTGCTTCGTTCGAAACATTAGCGGTGCGTCTGGCGAGGTGTTCGCCTTGCAGAGGGAGCAGCATGGGTTCCACAGTCACGTCGTGGCAGACTTCTTTCAGCATCTGAGCTGTTACGTCTCTTACTTCATCATGTCTCATGCAGACGAAACCTCCTCTCTTGCATGTCATGGCATGATTTTGGTTGAAGGGTGAGCCACAGTTACACGTGTTTGGGCCCATCCACTGGCCAGCCATACCTGAGAGGGCATCAGTAAATTCTTTTTGTTTAAGTTGAAGCCTTTTGCCCTGATAGTAGTGTGTTAGCCAGTTTGAAGCGCCCACTTCCTGTGCAATATCTGTCCTCCTCCTTGTGTCTTCTGGGTTCTCTCATTAGGTCACTCAAGTGTCTCTGTTTTCCTTCTCTGTTTATGGAGATTTCATTCCTTAGTGACCTAATATCTTGAGGTTGTCTTCACCCCTTTCATTTTGATTGGTAATATATCCGGTCCAAGGAGGCTGTGATTCGGATTGAGTTCCCGAATTCAGACTCGGCCAGATTTGCGGTTGGTGATGCGAGCCCACCCATTCTTGGCGGCAACTCCAGCAATCTTCTCTCCTGGTCACTGGGACATCTCCCATTTGCTATCGCCGGTATGAAGGTGTTTCTGATAGCATCTTCCAGAGGTTTTAGTAACGGAGCAACATCAGGAACTGTCCTCATGAGGTAGTTCCATTTATGCTTGACACCGTACGTAAATGCTGCGTAGGCTGCCTGCGGTTCTGTTATGGCGATCTCGCTCAGTCTCTGCAGTTCGGACTCCCAGCGCTTTACAGCCGTTTTCACATATTCGGTTCTGTATTCAGCTGTTCCAATGGCTGCCCCGAGGTGTCTTTCTCCAGTCACTGACAGTTTCACGTTACTGCCCTGGAATGCTGTTTTGGCCCGATCGTATGCCTCTGGTTTTACAATCACCACAGACTTAGTGGCGTTGGGATGGTACCCTATTTTAGGGCCATGTTCATTGACGAGGTCCCACCATTTCCTGAGGTCTGCAGACTTTCCTACCCCGGTGAGGTCATCCGCATACGCCACCTGTTTGACGTTGGTGTTTTCATGGCGGATGATGTCCTGCAGCTTCATCATTCCCAGGGCAAACATTGCCATGGCCACTGGGTCCCCCTGGGTGGTGCCCTCTGAGGATTGTATGGCCACCGGGTCTCCAAGTCGTTGGTCATTATGACTGCTGATGAACAGTCTGGCAGGTTCCTTGTATGTATGTATGTAGTAGTAGTAGTAGTAGTAGTAGTAGTAGTAGTAGTAGTAGTAATAGTAGTAGTAGTAGGAGTAGTAGTAGGAGGAGAGGAGGAGGAGGAGGAAAAGTTGGAAAGTTTGGTTTAGTGGGTGCAACATCTGTGGTCATATGCCGGAGAGAGACAGGAGGGGGAAGGAATTATAGGAGAAGGGAACAGACCCAAGGAGACGGGACACAAACCCCGATTAATACCTGGTACCTATTCACTGCTGGGTGGACAGGGGTGTAGTGTACTCGGAAAAGCCGCCCAAATTTTTCCACTCCGCCCGGGAATCGAACCCGGGCTCTCTCGGTTGTGAGCCGAGAGAGGAGGCTAGCCAATCAGGTGTGGCGTTACAAACACTGAATAGGCGCCAGAGGAACACTTTCTTTAAACAGACTATAGTAGTAGTAGTAGTAGTAGTAGTAGTTGCCTTCCACACAATAAATAGAAAGACTATGGTACACAACATTAAAACCAAGTGCCCTAGCTTAGCTATGTATTTCGAAAATACCTATACATACCCGACCGACTTATACATAAACAGCCACAGTGGAAAAGTGAGTGTTAAAATCATCTGAGGGAACAACACAAGGTGACCCAATAGCCATGGCTATGTACAGTCGGCTATAGAGAGTAGTGTCACACTGTCTAGTAAGTTTCGTTCAAAAAGCGACATCTGGCAACCCCTCCACGCGACATGAAAATTATCACATCCTATTGAAATCGTACTGTTGTGGTGATCGGTGGCCACAGTTGCACTCTCCATAATTTTAAGATAGATATTTATCAAAAGTGCCCGTCGCTAACGCTTGATAAATATTTTTCCTTTAGGCTTTGTCGCTACATTTTGACACGAGCTTTTAGTTTCGGTCAAATTTAGTCATGAGCAATTCTAAGTTGTTTATCAAACTATGATACATTTAAAAATATACTGCACTTATTAAGGGAGATTGTTATGCCTTTTAACTTAAAAAATCAATCCCTGACAGCCGAGATCTTGTTCTTTATTAAAAAAATATACGTAATAATAGGCTATAAACGTTCACATGATGGCGTTGTCGACCGCGGGCTTTTCCTCGCTCGCACTCCACACACACACACACACACACACACACACGCACACACACACACGTATTTATACTTAGATATTACGTAATCTTCACGGAGAAATGATTTTAGATTTTTGATGATCTGAATTGTCTTTGAGGCTATAGTGACGGGAATTAAGGCCGCGAGTTAAACAGACCCTCAAGCCTATTTGCTGTTTGATGGTAAGGAGCATTAGTCACTGCCTGCCTCTGTGAAGGACAGCATTGCACACGGTATTTTCAAAGTTTAATAAGAAAAAGTGTTTCAGACTCTTCGTGATGTTTTACCTCGTCGTCGTCATCATCATCATCATGTAGGAGACATTCATTATCGCATTTCTAAATTGAATTCACGTAATCTGGTATATTTCTAACTACATTATATTATAATATAATATAATATTATACAATATTATAATTTCACGGTCACACACACACTGTAGGTACACACTGATACGCGTCACTAACATCACCAGTGAATGCGCCACCGTGATATAGTTGCCAGATACAGCTACCAGGCTAAACATTCTGAAAACCGTGACACTACTCTCTGTCGTCGACTGTACAAGTAACGATCAATAATGAAAAGTATGTTCTGGGCGTAATTTACCGACCTCCTAAATCAAATGAAGATATTGATGGAAATCTCTACGCAGAGATAAATAGGTTATCAGAAATAAAAATGCAATAATTTTCGATGACCTCAATAACCCCTCCGTTAACTGGAATGCACTTTCTGGCGACAGAGAAGGAGAGAGATTAATTGACTTTGCACAATATTCATTTCTTAAGCAAACTGTTACCATGCCGACACGCGGAAATAATATTCTTGATTTAATCTTCGCGACCGATAGTCATCTCATAACTGCCTGAGAGGTAGGCGAGCCATTTGCAAGCAGTGACCACAACATAATAAGATGTGCTTTGAATATTGAAACAAAAGCACGAGCAAACTCACTCTTAATACCTAATTATAGTAAAGCAAATTTTACGGACCTAAAAAGAGAACTGGCTTCAGTAAATTGGAATCATTTGCTCAACAACGTCAGCGTTCAAGAAATGTATAATCGTTTTACTGCACAAATCACAGCGAGCGTAAATAAATTCATTCCACTCAAGCCACGAAGGACTGGTAATCAAAAACCGTTGTGGATGAATAATTACCTGCAAAAAATCATCGTCGAAAAAAGAAAACTTTATAAGAAATATAAACTGACACATAATTCACAGGATCATACTAATTACATCAATGTTAAGAGAGAGTGCGAAAGAAAAATCCCAGGTTATTTTTCAGTTACATAAGAAACAAAAAAAACAAAAAAAACTTAAAAATAATATCGGCCCACTACTATTAAGTGGCAGTACGATTAGTGATGATAAAGGCATGGCGTCGGTCCTAATTTCAACCTTTAGTAGCGTATTTACAAAAGAGAACATGACATCAATTCCAGCTCCGAAGAAAATTTTTCAAGGCCCTGAAGAACATAAGCTTGCACTGACCGAAATTGATATCAACGAAGTGCGTGCGTACCTGCAGAGAATAGATCCAAATAAATCTCCGGGCCCCGATAATTTATCTCCTCGCGTGTTAAGAGAATGTAGTCAACAGCTAGAATTACCCATAACATTAATATTCAACAAGTCATTAGCACTGGCCAGTGTGCCTCTCGAGTGGAAAAAGGCCAATATTACCCCGATCTTTAAAAAAGGAGACAAAAAACAAGCCAGTAATTATCGTCCTATCAGCCTTACGTCTGTCCTAATTAAACTATTCGAAAAAATAATCCTTGAAACAAATGAATTGATAATTGATAGTCAGCATGGATTTCGTAGTAATCGGTCTTGCCTTACCAACCTATTAACCTTTTTCAACGATGTTTATACATGTTGGGACGCCCGAAGCCCATATGACGTAATTTACCTAGGTTTTCAGAAAGCGTTTGATAAATTTCCTCACGTTAGGCTTATTTCAAAACTGCGTTCCCACGGTATTAACGACCATCTATGTGCGTGGATTCATGACTGGCTCACCGACAGAGAACAACGTGTAGTTCTTAATGGTGAAGCATCGGATTGGCAACC
Organism: Eriocheir sinensis; assembly: GCF_024679095.1. NCBI lineage: Eukaryota > Metazoa > Arthropoda > Malacostraca > Decapoda > Varunidae > Eriocheir > Eriocheir sinensis. Next base: position 1,435,919 of record NW_026111942.1, read on the forward strand.
CGTCACCAGTGGCGTTCCCCAAGTTTCGGTCCTGGGGACAACACTATGCATAATTTACGTGAACGACTTAGAAACTGATATCCTTTCAAAAGTAGCCAAATTCGCCGACGACACCAAATTAGAAGGTACGGTAATGAACAGTCAAAGTTGCGAGAACATTCAATCAGACTTAATAAGACTTGCCGACTGGAGCGAAAAATGGCAAATGAGTTTTAACGTAGATAAATGTAAAGTAATGCACATAGGTGAACAAAATCCTAACTTTAAATATCAGATTCAAGGACATGAACTCAGCGAAGTAAAACAAGAAAAAGATTTTGGTGTCATTATCAGTAACACTCTTAAAATGAGTGATCAATGTTCTGCAGCGAGTAAAAAAGCCAATATGATGGGACATAGACTTCACAACTAGTTGACGGGAAATCTCTTCAGTCTTGGCGCGCTGGCTTCGCGTAAGGGGCCGATTGTTATGGCGACTTTCACTGCGACAACTCAAACACACTCTGCGTTCTTACTCCGAATTTAAGTGGAAACAGGACGAAATCTTCAAGTTTTAGTGCATACAAGCAGGCAGGAGTGTCTCTAGAGTGATTTGGTCGAGGATTCAAGGTAACTTATATAAAATAGCACCATGCGTGCACTTTGAAAACGTTGTGTAAAAAATGGCAAATTTGCGTAACTTTAGGTTGAAATCTTTACGTAAAATGAATGATAACTGTAGGATAGTGAAGTCCACAGTTTTACGTATTAGGAAACAAGAAATGTACGTTTAGTTAGTGCCTACATGACAACTCAGCTCAGTTCCCGCGTCGCCTAACTCGCCTTAGGCACGCAGTCAGCTGGGCACTTCCCCTCTGTAAAGGATTATCGCTGTCCTGCCTCTGTTTACTCTCCAAGTAAAGGACCTACAGTTATTCATCGTCTCTGTACCCTTCCCCACAACTGCAAGGATCCAGAGGACGATACAAGAAGACACAGAAGGCAGTGGATCGAGTGGAAGTGACGGAGGAGACACAAGATATGAGGACGCCGCGACCCCGTGGAGTAAACTGTGGAGGAGCCGTACTACGCCATCAGTGCAGTGACTCAGTGTTGTGTGCAGTGCAGTGGTGTGTTCAGTGCAGTGTGGTAGTGAGGGGGCTGTTCACTACGTCCTACGGGGTCGAGTATGTGTGCATGGGGAAGGCCAACTCTGACCCGACTGAGCACTCTTTCGGCAAGCGCCGCACCATGTGCGGCGCCAACTACTGGACGAGCGTGCAGAACTTCATGGTGAGCAACAGGTTGGCACAGCGCCTGCATTTGCTGAAGCTCGTCGGGTTCTTCCCCGGGGACGTGCAGGCCGACCTGGACCGGGCCAAGGCAGAGGAGAAGGAGGACGACGAGGTGAACTTGGCCCAGCTTGCCAGGGAGCTGGCCGACGACCAGCCGGACCCGCCGACGGACGAGTTGCTCCTCGCCGCGGTCGGCAACTACGCCGGCTACCTGGCCAGGAAGGTCCAGGCCAACTCCTCTGTGGCCGAGTGCTGCAAGCAGGAGCTTGCCCAGCAGGAGAAGATGAAGATTACCGTGGAGCTCGAGAGGGGCGACCCGCCCTCTGTGATGTTCGACGCCCTGGTCGAGCTGGTCGACAGGGGAGAGCTGGAGACGGGCCGGGCGGTCCTGAAGCGGCCATCTCCCAATGGCCCACATGGCGTCCTTCGGGATGTCGCTGTGGGACTCCCTGATGTGCAGGGAGGACAAGAAGGAGCGCAGGTTGAGGTTCCTCTCCATTGCCATGCGCCACAGGGACGGGTTCAGGCACCTCCTGGAGTTCCTGGCGGCCTCAGACCCGACCTTGCAGGGGTACAGGTGCCAGGAGGGGCACAACCTGGCCAACACCATCTTGCCGCACATCAGCAGGTCCCTCTTCAACTGTTTCGGTGCTAATTTCTCCAAGGACGTGACCTCAGAAGCGAGGAAGAACAAGGCCTTGAAGCAGCCGACCGGCAGGAAGAGGAGCAGTATCGAGGAGGGCAGGAAGGAGACGGCGAAGAACAGGGACGTGTACAAGTCCAGGAAACTGACCGGGGCCCACAAGTCATAGGCCAAAAGGCTAAAGTGATTGTTCAGGGACGAGGGCCAGATAGCCGGCAAGACGTGCTGCGGCAATAGTGACATCGGAATTCAACCAAAATAAGTTGTGATTGTATATAGAAAAATTAATATTTTGCTTTTGTTGAGTAAAATTAATATTTTTCTGCATGCTTTCCTCAAGTATTAATTTTCTAATGTTAAAATTAATTGATTTATTAGATTTTAAAAACTTACGTAAAAAATTGCACTAAATAAAAAAAAATAAGTAGCTATTTCGGGCAAAAACTTATAAGATATGCTAAATATTGCTATTGATTCTGAAAATATAAGTGATTATCTCTGCATTTGGTGATGTTTGTGCATCTAGCGTAAAATCTGAGGATTTTATAGCCTTTTTAAGTTTTGTTATACTTATATAAAAAACAATTAATCGGGATTTTATTAGGGAACGACTTTGAATTTTTTGATACCGCTGCTCATGGAGACTCATATATGCCTAAGGGAGGTGCCTGTTTTAGTTTCAGGTCGCTAGCTGCTTTGGTTTTGAAAATATTTAAATTTTAAATTTTTGAAAATCGGCCCCCTGCGAATCGGCCCCGCGCCCCGTTTCCCGTCAAGAGATTGTGAAGTCTATGGATGGGATTAATCTCAAGAAACTTTGATTATAAATCACCCGAACTTATGAAGAGATTATATTTAGCATTTGTAAGACCACACCTAGAATACGCCGTTCAGTTCTGGTCACCGAATTATATAAAAAATAAAGTTTTGCTAGAAAAGATGCAGCTACGAGCAACCAAAGAAATTCTAGCGCTCCAAAACTTGCCATATGACGAGCGTCTAAAGCGTTTAGATATGTTTTCCCTAAAAAAGCGAATGATAAGAGGGGACTTAATTGAAGTTTTCAAAATCCTTAATGGATTCGACAACATTAACCCAGATAGTCTATTTCAGAGAGACACCAACACAAGAACACGCAGCAACGGTATGAAGTTAAAGGGAAATCGATATAACACATTGATGCGCAGAAGTTTATTCAGTAACAGAGTCGTCGATCACTGGAATAGACTCCCACCGTCAGTAGTTAGCGCACAGAGCATCAATAGCTTTAAGTCTTCTTTGGATAAGTACTTCAGGGATATAAGATTTACTGACCCTTTTTCGCATGTTTTCAGACAGATTGCAGCAAGACCTCAACCTATATTCATATAATTCTCCCCCACAACCTAGATTGCAAGTAGCGAAAGTCAACAATAGAGTAAAGCAACAGCTGATGTCCGCATGACAGGTGGAGTGAGGTGTGGGTGCAGTAAGGTGACAGGTTAGTGGTGCGTGTCTAGTACCGCCCGTAAAACGAGGATCAAGCCTCCAACTGTGCCCCTGAAACTACACCTCACCCATCGTGGGTATTAGGGGGGATCCTGGGGCTGCTCTGTGTAGGCCACTCGTCCTCTTCCAGTCTCCCTGTATTTCTATGTTCTTATGTTCTTATGTAATGAAGTCATTTTCCCCCACAGCTTAGGTTACCAGTAGTGTAAGTTAAAGGTAGTGATTTCCTCTTATTTCTCTTTTTACTGTAAAATTTCCATGGCCCATTCTTTCTTAAAGGTACATGGTGTTCTCTCCGGAGGGAGAGGTGGGTGGGGAGGAGCCTTCATCTTTTCTGTCCTATCCCACCACACGTAGATACTATTAGTAGCGGTAGTAAACAGACACCCTCGCCATAGACCGATAGGTCTTCTGGTGTCTGTTCTTCCTATGTATTCCTCTTTCTCGCCCTCGTCCTGCTCCTCTCTCTTCTCCTCTTCCTCATCCTCGTTATTTTCGTTCTCTTTCTCCTCCTCCTCCTCCTCCTCCTCTTCTTGTCAGCTGATGGCGTCTGGTTTTCTGCCCCCGTGTCGGATTGAATTTGTTCTGCTCATTGTGTGGGTTGTTTCAAGATGCGCGGCGGCGGTAGAGGCGGCACGAGTAGCTATTTTTGTTCTTCATTGAGGGCAGGAGCTGTTCGTCGTTGCCGTAGACTCAGAAGGTTGTGTTGGAGTGGTTTGTTGTCGGAGTTGCTGTAGAGTGTCTGCCATTTGTTTTTTCTTCTTCGTTGAGTTCAAAAGTGTTTTATCGTCGGGGCTGTGGAAGCCTCGCCTTGCCCCGCCTTCCACTTGATTGAGGGGAAGCAATCTCGTGTTTTTCATCCGGTCCAGTAGGTTTAGTTATGAATGGGGTCACAGTCGCAGTCCGTAAGTGGTTAGTTTAGGAACGTGGTTAGAGTTGCTTGCCACCTTTTCTCTGTTGATGTAGGAATGCCTGTGTCGTGGATTCAAGGTTTGTATGGATAAAATATCTGTCTTTCTTTGTTTTTTATTTAGCTTTTATATTTTTTTATATTTTTTTCCCTTCCTTCCTCCTCCTCCTCCTCCTCCTCCTCCTCCTCCTCGTGTGATTACTTTCCGAACGTGTTATAGATGCTTACCTGTTCTCTGTTGGCATTGGCTCGCGCACCGTAAACGCAGGGGTTGTTATGCCCTCTATATAAGATTAAATGGTATACATGTGAATATTTTCTGTACACAGTAAAATATTTAATGTCTAGAAATAATATGGCGAGGTAACAACATACGTGAATAAATAACAGCCAGGTAAGAGTATAGAAAATAGTAGAGGTAATATATAACGATTCTACGTGTGATTATTTTTTGTACATTGTAAAAATCATGCAAAGTCTAGAGATAGTATAGCGAGGTAACAACATAGTGAATAAGTAACAGCAAGGTAACAGTATAGGAAATAGTATAGAGAGGTAATAGGTAACGATGTACATGGGAATATTTTTCGTACACTAAAAATCGTGCAAGGTCTAGGAACAGTACAGTGAGTGATCTCTATAGGCTTGGTTATGTTCACTAATATCCCTTTGTCGTGCCGTGTATTCTAATGCATAAATATATACCCTTCACTACATTTAGTTTCACGGTAAGCTTACTTCTTCAGCCACCACAAATATATTTTTTTTCATACACTTGACATTATTAATTTTTTTAAGTATGATATGTATTTTAAATCATAAACACATTTTTTTTACATCAAAGGAAGCAGTTCAAGGGTAAAAAAAAACTGTAATGGAAAAAAAAGCTCTTTAATCACTGCCCCTATAAAAAAGTGTTTAGAAAAGTGGTCAAAAGTTAAGTGGTCAAGCAGAAAAGTGGTCAGTTTTTGGAGGGAAGGTGTCCCTTTACTTTCCTTTGAGTAGTTACACGTAGCCTCAGCAGTACCTGGTAAGCTCCCGGTCTTTTTTATTACTTAAGCCTCCATAAATATTCTCTTTAATATACTCGGCATGATTACATTTCTGACTACCGATAAGAACCTTTGCTGCGAGGCTTTCTGAGAATAAAGGAGAACGTGTGGCCGAGAAAGTCAGCAAGTGCACGGCCGTGACGCCACCACCGTGTGCAGGTAAAGGTACAGTTGGGTGCATACAGTATAGCTGCGCGTGGCCTCGGTGCTCATCTCCGTCGCATTGGCCCTTTGAACCAGTGGTGGGAAAAGAACACATTACCCCGAGATTGCCACAGCTTACCTTCCCCAGGTGTCCCCAGGTACCCATATTTCATCCACCCGGAAGGGAAGACGAACAGCTGGGTGGGCTGCACGCCGACTGCCCGGGCCGGGAATCGAACCGAGGCATAGGGATTCGTAGCTAAGCACGCTAACCACTGCACCACGGAGCCTTATTACCTACACCATAATGACGTCACTCCTACTGAAAGATTGTGACGTCATGACTGTGTATAGGTGAGCCTCATTACCTTCACTAAGATGACGTGACACCAGGTAAACGGTTGTGACGTCATGCCTGTGTATAGGTGAGCCTCATTACCTTCACTAAGATGACGTCACACCAGGTAAACGGTTGTGACGTCATCCCTGTGTATAGCTGAGCCTCATTACCTGCACTAAGATGACGTCACACCAGGTAAACGGTACTGACGTCACTGTTGATCTCTGAGTCTCGTCAACATGCACAGTGATGACGTAAGGCCAAGTAAATTGTTGTGACGTTATGATTGTGTGACAACCCTGTGAGCTGCCTGAACCACATGACCTGCCTTATTACAGCCTTATTGCTCACCCTATTACCTCCCTACCTTATTACAGCCTTATTGCTCACCCTATTACCTCCCTACCTTATTACAGCCTTATTGCCCACCCTATTACCTCCCTACCTTATTACAGCCTTATTGCTCACCCTATTACCTCCCTACCTTATTACAGCCTTATTGCTCACCCTATTACCTCCCTACCTTATTACAGCCTTATTGCTCACCCTATTACCTCCGTGCCTTAATACAGCCTTATTGCTCACCCTATTACCTCCCTGCCTTATTACAGCCTTATTGCTCACCCTATTACCTCCCTACCTTATTACAGCCTTATTGCTCACCCTATTACCTCCCTACCTTATTACAGCCTTATTGCTCACCCTATTACCTCCCTACCTTATTACAGCCTTATTGCCCACCCTATTACCTCCCTACCTTATTACAGCCTTATTGCCCACCCTGTTACCTACCTACCTTATTACAGCCTTATTGCTCACCCTATTACCTCCCTACCTTATTACAGCCTTATTGCCCACCCTATTACCTCCCTACCTTATTACAGCCTTATTGCTCACCCTATTACCTCCCTACCTTATTACAGCCTTATTGCTCACCCTATTACCTCCCTGCCTTATTACAGCCTTATTGCCACCCTATTACCTCCCTGCCTTATTACAGCCTTATTGCTCACCCTATTACCTCCCTACCTTATTACAGCCTTATTGCTCACCCTATTACCTCCCTACCTTATTACAGCCTTATTGCCACCCTATTACCTCCCTACCTTATTACAGCCTTATTGCTCACCCTATTACCTCCCTACCTTATTACAGCCTTATTGCTCACCCTATTACCTCCCTACCTTATTACAGCCTTATTGCTCACCCTATTACCTCCCTGCCTTATTACAGCCTTATTGCTCACCCTATTACCTCCCTACCTTATTACAGCCTTATTGCTCACCCTATTACCTCCCTACCTTATGTACGACTGAACTTTATTATCTACCTTATTGATTAACGGTATTTTTTATTTATTTTTTGATTAGCGGACTTTTTTCTTTATTCTGATCTTTATTTTTTATTTATTTTTTTCAGTGGGCTGTTGTATATCTTGATTAAGTGGATTTTTCATTTATTTCGATTTTGAATTTTGATTTGATAAGCGTTTTTTTTTCTTCTTTTCTGATTAGCCTGCATTTTTTTCTTTACTCTGATTAGTGGGCATTTTTATTTACAGTCGTCCCTCAAATAATACGGTTTCCAATTGTACGGATTCGGTTTTTTACGGATGGTCATGGAAGATTTTTTTTAGGATTTTTAAATTTCCTGCTCGTCGCTCCAAGTAGCAATAGCATGAGTGGCAACACTGTTCTACCAAAACACCTGCTGATAGCACCCCAATACGTTCGAGAAAAGTGTTCACCTTGAAGAAGAATTCAGATTTAGGAGAAGTTACGTTTTGGGATAAGTTACGTTGCCGCAGGGAGAGCATACCACGTGAATGAGAGCAGTGTTCGCTGTATCTATCATCTTGGGTCATCTTAGTTCGGGAGGTAGTTGTCCCTTTCGGTCCCAACTACAGCCTTTGAAACGGCTGACTCCCTCAGGGCCAACACCCTGAAAATCATAGTGAAAAAGAAATTCTTGCCGCAGTAACTGCCAGTGCTCCAGGAGTGCTGCAAGAGTGGAGATAAAGGCCGCCCTTTAACTAAGCCTCGTCGTTGTTATTGTAATGGCGTCTCACTCGTAGCAAAATGACGTGCGATAATATTCCTGGCGACGTTTAACATGCATTACTAGCTGTCCTGACTGATGAACTCTTTACAACAGAAGATGAAAAGGAAGCTGCAGTGGTTATGGTGGCACAGAGAGGTGAAATGCAATGGAAACACCTATATGTGTTTGTTTTGGCCGCCATATTTGCTGATGACGTCATCACAGCACGAAAGCGCTCAACCACTCAAAGCCGGCAACTCGTGCTGCCGCGTCACGCGTCTGAGATCACTCGGGACGTTCCGAGAGTCCCGATTATCTCTCTCAAACGCAGCCCAGGAGTGTTTCTAAGGGGGGCACTAATTTTGTACGGATTTTCGAATAGTACGGGGATCCTGGGTCCTTAACCCCCATACTATTTGAGGGACGGCTGTATTTATTTCTGCCCTTGAGCTGTCTCCTTTACTGTAATAAATTAAACACACACTAAGATGATGTCACCTCAGATAACCTGCCATTGCCTCATCTTATAGCGTTTGACACACTCTAAAAATATTTCCTCTTCCTTGCAGGTCAGTCGATGGATGGGCGAGCCTTACGAAGGGTGTTGGTGGTGGCGTGGACGATGCCAACGACTCGGGTGTCCAGGTAAGGGGGGCGGAGAGGTGGTGGTGGTGGTGGGAAGAATGATTGTGGCGAGGATGCTGTGGTAATGAGACTGGATTTGATGATGATGAAGTGGAAGAGGAGGAGGAGGAGGAAGAGGAAGAAGAAAAGAAAGAGAAAGAGGAAGAGGAAGAGGAAGAGGAGGAGGAGGAGAAGGAGGAGGAAGAAGAAGAGGAAGAAGAAGGATAATAATAATAACAGGAAGAAGAAGAAGAAGAAGAAGAAGAAGAAATTAGAATAAATAAAGAAGACGAAGAACAAGAACAAGAAGAGCAAGAAGAAGAAGAAGAAGAAGAAGAAGAAGAAGAAGAAGAGGAAGAAGAAGAAGTGGAAGAAATTAGAATAAAGAAAGAAGACGAAGAGCAAGAAGAAGAAGAAGAAGAAGAAGAAGAAGAAGAAGAAAACACATGAAGTTCGTAAACACCCAAACCAAACACAAAACACTTCGAAAATTCCTTGTGTAGTGTTTGGCGTTGATAAAGAAGCTCAGAAATTCACACACACACACACACACACACACACACACACACACACACACACACACACACACACACACACACACACACACACACACGGGAAATTTCTTTAGCATCGGGCGTCGCGTGGAAAACCTGACCTTTACGGAGACTACAGTTTGGTTATGGCGCTGAGAATATCACTGTGTGACGCTGCAGAACTGGCCCTTTAAAGAACAAACAGACTGAACACAAGGGCGAGGTAGGACACACTGGTAGGTAGGACACACATTGGCCCTCTTGTGATTGCCTTCATATCTGCTTCTGGTGAATTATGAGTGATGGTGATTGATGGTGAGTGTATGCTGTCTGTATCGTGAGTGCTGGTAAGTCATCGGAGGTGTATAAATAGAAACGTATAGATACACAGATATTTACAGATAGATAGATGGATAGATATGAATGCGTAATGGTTGGCGTAGCTTACAAACACACGCTAAGGTACGACAAAGGGCCAAGGGCTTTAAAAGAACCGTATCTATCTATCTATCTATCTCTTAAGAGCATAGGAACACAGGGAGTCTGCCAGAAGCAAGTCAGACCATACGAAGGGCAGCTCCGGCACCTCTGTAGAACATATATAAAGACTGGGACGCGAGAAGACAGCAGAAGGAGAGTCAGTCTACACATTGGGCAGCTCCGGTAAAACAAACACCTGTCCTTCCTGTCCACGTACATATCTAGCTTATAAAAAATATATATAGGTAAAACTACTAGCCCTATCCCCCTTCCCCTTCGCCCCACCCCCCCACCCCGGTAAATGAAGGTAGGGGGTGGGTTGTTCGGGGGGCGGCGGGCCTCACCTCACCTCTGTAGTGTGTCGCATCTTGCTCCCCAGGGGCCCAAAAGTGTCGTTTTTGGTGGCGCAAATTGAATCTGATTTATGTTTCGGGTGTGTTGGGGCGGTGAGGGTGAGGGTGTGTAGGAGAAGGATGGGGGAGGGGGGTGAAGGGGGTATGGGTGTGGGTGTCTTTGTGTGTGGAGGGGTACTGTGTGCGTTTGTGTTAGGGGGGGTAAGGGTTTGTGTATGTGTGTTTGGGTGGGGGAGGTACTGTGTGTGTTTGTATGTGTGTGTGTGTGTGTGTGTGTGTGTGTGTACTGTGTGTGTGTGTGTGTGTGTGTGTGTGTGTGTGTGTGGGAAGGGTGGGTGAGGGGGTGACGGGGGTAAAGGTGTGGGTGTCTGTGTGTGTGGGTGTGCGTGTGCTGTGTGCGTTTGTGTTTGTTTGTGTGTGGGGGGAAGGGTTTGTGTATGTATGTGGGCGGGGTACTGTGTGTGTGTGTGTGTGTGTGTGTGTGTGTGTGTGTGTGTAGAGGGTGTGTAGAGTGCATAAGGAAGTGGGAAGGTGATGGTAACGTTTGTGGAGTGTAAATGGAGCTGGAAGGGGGAGAAAAAGGGTGTGGTGGTGCGGACATAATTTAAAGGGAGTGTGAAAGAGAAAAAAAGGTAGGGAGTGTGAATAGGATAAGGAGGGAGGAGTGCTGGAGTGATGAGGTGACTAGAGAAGTGTGTGTGTGTGTGTGTGTGTGTGTGTGTGTGTGTGTGTGTGTGTGTGTGTGTGTCGCTGCGGCTTGGTCATCGGCGCCGAGACCTGATAATCGAATTCATTTGGCTTGCAGATGATGAAGGTTGACGGGAATTAAGCAACATAAAGGACCATATTTGTTCCAGGACGTTAGCGACTTTTTTTTTTTTTACAACAAAGGAGGCAGCTCAAGGGCACACAAAAAAAGAAAACAATAATAAAAAAAAAGCCCGCTACTCGCTGCTCCTAAAAAGAAACAAAAGAGGTGGCCGAAAGGAAGATCAAATACGGGAGGAGAGGTGTCCTGATACCCTCCTCTTGAAAGAGTTCAAGTCGTAGGCAGGAGGAAATACAGATGAAGGAAGATTGTTCCAGAGTTTACCAGCGTGAGGGATGAAAGAGTGAAGATGCTGGTTAACTCTTGCATAAGGGGTTTGGACAGTATAGGGATGAGCATGAGTAGAAAGTCGAGTGCAGCGGGGCCGCGGGAGGGGGGGAGGCATGCAGTTAGCAAGTTCAGAAGAGCAGTCAGCGTGGAAATATCGATAGAAGATAGAAAGAGAGGCAACATTGCGGCGGAATTTAAGAGGTAGAAGACTATCAGTATGAGGAGGAGAGCTGATGAGACGAAGAGCCTTAGCCTCCACTCTGTCCAGAAGAGCTGTGTGAGTGGAGCCCCCCCACACATAAGATGCATACTCCATACGAGGGCGGACAAGGCCCCTGTATATGGACAGCAACTGTGCAGGGGAGAAGAACTGGCGGAGACGGTACAGAACGCCCAGCCTCGAGGAAGCTGATTTAGTAAGAGATGAGATATAAAGTTTCCAGTTGAGATTTTGAGTTAAGGATAGACCGAGGATGTTTAGTGTTGAGGAAGGTGATAGCTGGGTGTTGTCAAAGAATAGGGGATAGTTGTTTGGAAGATTGTGTCGAGTGGATAGGTGGAGAAACTGTGTTTTTGAGGCATTGAAGGACACCAGGTTCTTCTTGCCCCAATCGGAAATAATAGTAAGGTCTGAGGCTAAGCGTTCTGCAGCCTCCAGCCTTGAGTCGTTAAGTTCCTGTAGGGTGGGTCTTCTATTAAAAGAAGTTGAGTAATGCAGAGTGGAATCATCGGCGTAGGAATGGATAGGACAGTTCGTTTTGGAAAGAAGATCATCAATGAACAACAGAAAAAGAGTGGGAGATAGGACAGAACCCTGTGGGACACCACTGTTACTAGATTTAGGGGAAGAACAGTGACCATCTACCACGGCAGAAATAGAACGGTCAGAAAGGAAACATATCTTCTCTCTTGCTAAATCAGCTTCCTCGAGATCGGGCGTGCTGTATCGTCTCCGCCAGTTCTTCTCCCCCGCGCAGTTGCTGTCCATATACAGGGGCCTTGTCCGCCCTCGTATGGAGTATGTATCTCACGTGTGGGGGGGCTCCACTCACACAGCTCTTCTGGACAGTGTGGAGTCTAAGGCTCTTCGTCTCATCAGCTCTCCTCCTCCTACCTCTTAAATTCCGCCGCAATGTTGCCTCTCTTTCTATCTTCTATCGATATTTCCACGCTGACTGCTCTTCTGAACTTGCTAACTGCATGCCTCCCCCCCTCCCGTGGCCCCTCTGCACACGACTTTCTACTCATGCTCATCCCTACACTGTCCAAACCCCTTATGCAAGAGTTAACCAGCATCTTCACTCTTTCATCCCTCACGTTGATAATGAGATATCTATCTATCTATCTATCTATATATCTATCTATTTATCTATCTATCTATCTATCTATCTATCTATCTATCTATATATCTATATCTATATCTATATCTATATCTATATCTATATCTATCTATCTATATATATATATATATATATATATATATATATATATATATATATATATATATATTCATTTGATTAACATCATTGAGCCGTTTAAAGCTTCAGTAATGGAGTCAACAAAGGAAAAAAGCATGGTAGTATGTTTTATGTCTGCTGTTCGTCCCTCAGCGTTATTAAAGGTCCATTTTAATTACTAGCCCCGCGCCGTGTAAATGGTGAGCAGCGAGCGGGCATGGCACGAGGAATATAGTCACGTGTTTTGGGCCTGTGTTACTCCCGCCGAAAACTCAGTCACGCCAGCTCCACACTGGTACATCACGGGATGTTTATGTAAAAGGTTTGTAAATATCTTCAACGAGGAACAGCAGTGAGTATGTTTCAAATTGTATGTGATCCACCTGTCAAGGTTATTGCAGAGCCATTTCATTGTTGCAACCATTCTGCCGCATAAAAAGGCCAGTAATGCAATTTAACAATGAATACAAACACGGTAATTGGCTTTAGCTGCACACTGTTGGTTCGTCTTCTTTAATGATTACAGCTCTGTGTATTTACGAACTTTGTGATGGTTAAATGACCTGTACTTAAGCAAGGAGAATCAAGAAGTACAGTTTTGTTTTGTATTCTTCTCTAAACTCTAATCTTCTCTACAACTTTCCAAACTTTGAACTCAAACTCCCTAAACCCTAACTTCTCATAAAGCTGACCTTCTCTGAAACTGATCTTCTCTGAAACTCTTCGGAAACTAAACTATGAACTCTAAAACGTCCTAAAACTCTATAAGTTTAAACAATATCTCTATAAAACGGATCTTCTCTATGTATGATCTTCTTTAAAACTTTTCTAAAACTAAACCATGAACTCTAAAATTCCCTATAACATTATAACAAAGCTAAATCTCTAAAACGGATCTCTTCTATGAATGAACTCAAAAACTTCCTAAAACTCTACAACTTTAAACAGAATCTCTCAAAAACGGATATTCTCTATAAATGATCTTCTCTAAAACTTTTCTAAAACTAAACCATGAACTCTAAAACTCCATATAACATTGAAACTAAACTAAATCTCTCTAAAACGGATCTTCTCTGTCTTTCCCAAATTTACATGACTTTATCTTCTCTATGCCTGTCTCCTTCCCTAACACACTTTACTCCGTTGTTATTCCTTACCTCACCTTCCTTTCGTTCTTCTTTGCTTTGTCTGTTCACGTCTCTAAATAATTTGTGGGTTTATCTTCTCCTGTGTTTCCCTTCTAACTCTAACTCTCTCTAAAACTAAAAAAAAAAAGGTCACAAAAACTCCACACGTGATCAGTACGAGCAAGCATGACCCACTCCCATGACTCACTCCCCACACATGCTTTTGACGGCCCAAGGTTTTCAGCGGCGTGTTAATTACTGGCTAATAAACGTAATGCAAAGAACCGCCTCGCTAACCCAATCGAACCCGGATGAGCCTGG